>NC_090261.1:58753711-58761211 GCF_037325665.1 Littorina saxatilis | reverse complement strand
GAAGGGTGAGTCAAAGAAGACATAAGACATGAATCTGAAAAGATGCTCCGCTCCTTTTACAAGAAGGTTGAGTCAAAGAAGACTTAAGATATGGGTCGGGCAAGGTGCTCCGTGTCTTCTACAAGAAGGGTGAGTCAAAGAAGACACAAGACATAAGACATCAGATTTTATTCCAACCACGTGCAGTACACAGGAATGTTGCTTGGCTTGAGTACATTCAATACATAATACATTCAAACATAAAAACCAAACAGAGTGCTCATCGTGCGTACACAAGCTCACTCATACCCACACGCACGCACGCACCAGGAAGAAGAAGAAGAAGCTAGGGGCCCGGGTAGCTCAGGTGGTAGAACACTGGACTTGTGTGTTCCTTGGGTCACGGGTTCGAATCCAGCTAGGCCGGTGTCACGAACTGAAAACTCTGCCGGAACAATTCTTCTCATTGCGGTCAATGCGCATGCGCTAACATGGGGAGATTAATAAGGTCGTGAACAACCTAACCCTAACCCTTACCCTTACCCTAATCCTAACCCTAATCCTAACCTTAACCCTAACCCATGGTTCGTTCGGTCAAAGGGTCGCATTTTTTAAGTCGAAGATTGGCGCATGCGCATTGACCGCAATGAGAAGGATTGTTCAGCAGAGGTTTCAGTTCGTGACACCGGGACGGACACGGGTCAACTTTATATAAAGACTCAGAGACGGTAGCCATGTCCTACCCACGTGTCACCACAGTGGCACGTAAAAGACCTCGGTCATTCTGCCATAAGTGCAAGTGGCTGATACAACCTAAACTCGCACACACCTGTGCATCTTATCTAAAGTCGGGGTAACCCCCGGGAACTTGCCCTCAATGGTTTAACCGTGAGGGCGTAAAACAACACTATCATCATCAAGGAAAAGAAAAGTTCTCTATTTTACAATCGCATTAGACGCGCGCCAGGGAATCGCTTGGGTCCGGCTATTTGCAAATATCAAAACTTTTGAATCACCTAAAAACTTGTGTCTTATTTTGTTTCACGATGGGCAAAAGGGAATGCTTGTAACGTCGGAAGAATGCAGAAACTTTGATTGCCAGTTTGGCAAATTTACCACGTTCATAAATTCCTCCGCACGCACATAGAGTTTTGTATATATATACGCTTGCCTAGCTTGTATTCATTTTAACTTAAAGAATCTTTTGACGCCTCATTTTCCTGCATATTTAAAACAACGTCTTTTACCTTAAAATGTCATCACTGTTACATCTCATTTCGCAATTGGCTTGAGAAGCTATTAACGACTCATTTGACCGCATATTACAAAAAAAATGTGTTACCTTAAAATATCATCCGTGTTAAATTTTATTCCGTATTTTCAGGTAGCTACGTCAGAATCAAAGACCAGAGAGGGGCTCAGTTTTACAGCACTCCGACGAGCCCCAGGTTGACCATGAAATTGACCTATGACATCTACTTCAGTCCTGGCTTCGACTTCGTCAAGGTGAGAAACTAATACTGCGTCTGTCCTTATAAAGAAACTTTATTATAATTTTTCTCACTGCAGGATTCATTTTCAGAATAAATTACTGAACAAGATAAATGAGAGAAAAGCATGTTTCGTCAATGAAGCTCTTTATTCTTAGCCTTTGGTAGAAAAAATATCCAGGATGGTGGCCTTCCCATTGCCCCGATTTCAAACCTTCTGTCCGGAGAGTAACACTATTAGCTCGGACCAGCACGACCCTCACACACACACACACACACACACACACACACACACACACACACCTCCTTCTCCGCCAAACCCCCACCCCTCACAGAAACAACCTAACCGTTTAACGTATCATTTTGTTATCCGTTGATATTCAACAGCACTATAGACGATGTTCGGTAGTAAATCTGAAAGAGTAAATCCCCTTGCTTTTAGTGAGACAAACTAGCGTGGGGTGTGTCCAAAACACGTGGACACGGAGCACGTGTGAATTATTGTGACACCACTAATAGCAAGGGCATTCCATCTTTCACAAATCTCAGCGTATTAACACCTCAAGTCCCATATATTCACTGAAACTGAGGACAAAAATACCAAATTAGCATAGCATAGCATCTTTCACAACCCATACAAATAGTCACTGAAACTGGGGACAAAAATACCAAATTAGCATAGCATAGCATAGCATCTTTCACAACCCATACAAATAGTCACTAGAACTGAGGAAAAAAATACCAAATTAGCATAGCATAGCATAGCATCTTTCACAACCCATACAAATAGTCACTAGAACTGCAAGGACAAAAATACCAAATTATCATAGCATAGCATCTTTCACAACCCATACAAATAGTCACTAGAACTGCAAGGACAAAAATCAGGCATGGGAATTGAAAATTGTAAAAAAGGCTGAAAATTTATAACTGAAGACGCGAAGCGTCAAGTCGACGGCGCGAAGCGCCTAGCTTTACTAGGGGGGTCAGGGGGCATGCTCCCCAGGAAAAAAAAATTCTCCAAAGAACCCAGATGGTGCGATCTGGTGTCATCTGAGCTCCAAGTTTGCCATTAAATTCTGTTTTTAGAATCAGAGTTTTTAGTACCAATATTTGCTTTTTTGAAGAAAAAATATATATACATGTATTATATGGTTTAAATTTGTTAAAAAATTGATCTGTTGAGACAAACAGGAAAATGTAACTTGTAACACAATCTGTGCAATCTGGTTTACTTTCAAACATAAAAGTTCAAGTAACTGAGGCAGGCGGTAGCAGTGCGTGAACAAAGTACAGAAAGTTTTCGCGGGCTTTTGCGCAAAGGCAAAAGTAACCGGTGCTTTTTTTGTGTGCCTCCCCCTTTATTTTTTCGGCGGACACTTTTGCTTTTTCGGCGGAACAAAAAAAATTCCCATGCCTGAAAAATACCAAATTAGCATAGCATAGCATAGCATCTTTCACAACCCATACAAATAGTCACTAGAACTGCAGGGACAAAAATACCAAATTAGCATAGCATAGCATAGCATCTTTCACAACCCATACAAATAGTCACTAGAACTGAGGAAAAAACTACCAAATTAGCATAGCATAGCATCTTTCACAACCCATACAAATAGTCACTAGAACTGCAAGGACAAAAATACCAAATTAGCATAGCATAGCATAGCATAGCATAGCATAGCATAGCATAGCATAGCATAGCATAGCATAGCATCTTTCACAACCCATACAATCCCGACAGAATAATTTCGGAATTCGTCTCATTTCTGTCGTCTGGTCTTGTACATTTCAAGGGAGGCAAGCTGCCCGGACTGTTCGGCGGAACAAGGGACTGCTCAGGGGGACGTCACTCCGATACGTGTTTCTCCACGCGGTTAATGTGGAGACGTTTGGGGCACGGGGAGGTGTACGCTTACTTCACCAGAGACCAGGCTGCGGGGCTGTGCGACCAACCCAACAACATCTGCAACTCTAGGTCCGGGACCTCCCTTGGGAGAGGCAACTGGCAATTTAAGGTAATGTAATTTCTCAGATTTGAGATAATAAAGTTAATTTGATTTGATTTGATTTGATTTGATTTGATGTGTCGTGTTTAGACCGGTTACGCGAGGTACCAATCTTGGCAGATGAAATTTGAGGTTGAGGGTTGTGCTTAAACGCTGTTAGGTGGATGGAGGGCCGGAGGGGGGAAGGGGGAGGGGGGGAGAGAGAACGAAACATATTTTGCATTTTCATGTTTTTGTTTGTTTGTTGTTGGTTTTTTTTATGGAGGGGGAGAGAATGGTACTACATTTCTGGACAGTTGGGGTGTTTACCAACCCCTGCTCATCTTCGTGTCATAATGATCGCTCAGACTCATTACTTTGATGACTGACGATTGGCGGAGGGGGGGGGGCCCAAAGATGAGGGGGGGAGGGGGGGGGGCCTAGTAGAATGTTAGACAGTGGAGGGTTTTTTCACAGCCCTATCCTTTGTGACATAATGATTGTTCAGACTCATTTCTCCAGTTACTGAGTCTATTCGGTGTTCGGTGTTCTAAAGGGTCCCATAGTCTTGAAGGCCAACATCGCGTTTGTTTGTTTGTTTGTTTGCTTAACGCCCAGCCGACCACGAAGGGCCATATCAGGGCGGTGCTGCTTTGACATATAACGTGCACCACACACAATACAGAAGTCGCAGCACAAGCTTCATGTCTCACCCAGTCGCATTACTCTGACACCGGACCAACCAGTCCTAGCACTAACCCCATAATGCCAGACGCCAGGCGGAGCAGCCACTAGATTGCCAATTTTAAAGTCTTAGGTATGACCCGGCCGGGGTTCTAACCCACGACCTCCCGATCACGGGGCGGCCGGACGCCTTACCACTAGGCCAACCGTGCCGGTCCAACATCGCGTGCCTGCTTTACATCCGATGTCTTAATTGATCTCTGTGGCCTTCTACTATAGCAAGACTCTGTCTCTTGGCGACGGCGACGGATGTTCGGCTTTACATTCTCATTTCTCTCCTAAACCTTCCCCCAGGTGGGCGAGTGGCAGACGATCGCTCAGCGGGTGACGCTCAACACGCCCGGTCAGAAGGACGGTCAGGTACAGGTGTGGCTCAACGGTCAGAAGAAGCTGGACGTGCAGAACCTCAACTTCCGCACGCGCTCCGACCTCAAGATCGAGGGCCTCTTCTTCTCCACCTTCTTCGGCGGAAGTGGCGCAAGCTGGGCGCCCTCTGCCGACTGCTCCACGTACTACAAGAACTTCGTCATTTCCGCTTGATCAGAAATGTCTTGATACATGTTCTAATAGACAAGGCAAGGTTGATTTCAGAAACCCCAAGGGTTACATGAATTTGAGAGACAAAAATTACAGTGAAAACAACAACAAAAGAAATGTAATATTTTTACACAACTCGACGCTTATACAGTCTCCCCAAAAGGGATCAAAGCGTAATAACCATACATTGGTCAAACTAAAAATCAGTAATTGAAGATGCATATATTAGCATAGTCTTGTATGTTTGATGTTATTTGATGTTGATGTCTGATGTTGTTGTCATGTTATATATGAGTTGTTCTTTGCTACTGGTCACAACTCAACTCAGAATTATAGGAGTTATTTACAAATAGTTTCCCTGCGCTGGTCGCCGGCTGGCCAGCGCCTCCATTTTGTTTTTGTTTCCGAGTGGGGGTCAGCTCACACGGACGCATTTTTTAATACAGTCTAGGGGAGAAACTGGTCACAAAGCACCCAGTACATGCCAGAGAGATAGGAGAATCGGCACAATCAAAGAAAATTCCAAAATCATTCAATAGATATGGAAATATTAAGATTTACTGTGAAAATGCTAGCAAAAATGGCGTCCAAAAACGGGAACGCACACTTGGTGCGTCTTTGAAGACTTACCTCCCGTTCTGTGTTATTGATAATTAATAGTCGTGTTTGTGCTGGGTTTTTTTAAATAGCATCTAATAAAACTGATGCAGTTCTTGAAATGTTGACAATTATTGTTGTCTTTGTGAAATGCGAGAGTGTTCTGAGGCGTAATCTGCATACGGCTGATGTTCCACATAGGGTACCCCACTTCGATCAGCGTATCACTCCAAATGAGCTTTATAGTAGAAAAGCAGATACACTACCAAAACACTGCATAACAGATCTACAAGACTGAGCCAGAATCATTGAAATTTACTTTCTGTATAAAATATTGCAATCAAATTTGTTCACGCCGTCACACTAATAACGCAGGTTACCCTCGCCTTCGATTCAAAGTAACTCCTATCTGACTGAATTACCATCGAAACGCAGATGACGAACTGATTCACCACACATTTGTGGTATTTTACACACAAATTTCAGCAATGATAGCCGCGAGAATAATCCTAAAGTTCGTTCAAAGTACCCAAGCATGTATGGCATTCCGTTTGTCAAATAATCATTTGGATACTTTTTTCATGTTTTTTTCACCAGTTTTAGCTAAATAATCATTATTTAGAAGCTCATGTGCTAAATAAGTAATTGTTTATAAACAATTAAAACAAATTCTAAATAATGTTTTGTTTACGTAAACCATTCATTGTTTACCTAAACAATTCATTGTTTACGTAAATAATTCATTGTTTACGTAAATAATTCATTGTTTACGTAAATAATTCATTGTTTACGTAAATAATGTATTGTTTACACAAATAATCACTTATTTCACAAAATAATATTTTTTGGGTGGATAAAGTGAGCAGTTGCTAAATAAATCATTGTTTACCTATATAATGCATTATTTAGCAGATTCGCTAAATAATGAAAACTGCTTTCCCTAAACAATTCATTGTTTAGGGAAAGCAGTTTTCATTATTTAGGGGAATCAAGAATTGACTTCTAAGCTTCATTGTTTTTCTTTGTGTATATACTATAATTCAATACAAGGTATCTCCAAACATTATTTATCAGAACATTTTCGTAAATTTGTTTATTTTACAAGCTGAAATTGCCGTACGAAAATGTGTTGGCTAAACAATTCATTGTTTACGTAAATAATTCATTGTTTACGTAAATAATGATTTATTTAGCAACATTGCTGATTGTTTATTAACAATGTAATATAAGTCTAAATAATATATTGTTTACGTAAACAATATATTATTTAGACGTATTTTACATTGTTTGTAAACAATCAGCAATGTTGCTAAATAAATCATTATTTACGTAAACAATGAATTATTTACGTAAACAATGAATTGTTTAGGTAAACAATGAATGGTTTACGTAAACAAAAAATTATTTAGAATTGTTTTACATTGTTTATAAACAATTACTTATTTAGCACATGAGCTTCTAAATAATGATTATTTAGCTAAAACTGGTGAAAAAAACATGAAAAAGTATCCAAATAATTATTTGACAAATGGAATGCCATAAGCATGGCCCGTGCACAAAAGAAAGGCGATCGAGGTTTTACTTCTTCTTTTTTTCAATATCAGTTTAACACAAGCCAGAGAACACCAGCCGGCGCTTGTGAGAGCAAGGGAAATGAACCTTCCTTATCTTTCGCACCAGAGAGCTATTCAAGCGGGGTATTGTGCAAGTTGGCTATTCTTGAAAGAGAACTTTGAACAAATGGTTGGGTTAAAGTTTCGGATATAGTTTTATTCATAAGGATTCCTTTGTTAAAAAGCAGCCTTGACTTTAAAGGTAGGATCCCTAATTGTATGTAGTCTAACTCTGTGAGAGTAGTGTGCTTTAGTAATACTACTTTTAGCGCTCTTTTATGTGATCTGCTAAGTGGTTTTAAGGAATTTTCACTTGCTGAGTCCCATAGAGTGGATGTGCAAACAATAACAGATTGAATATAATGAGCAATGAGAGAGAGAGAGAGAGAGAGGGAGCCAGGAGGAGGCAATTGGCTTCTGTTTCGATGACAACAGCGGTCGCCTCCCTTGCGTCGGTAGATGAGTGAAGAGGCAGTGAACAAGCTAAAAGCAACATGCGCACAATACAATGAAGAAAACGAGCAGCACAAAGCAACAAGAACTGCTGTTGCG
>NC_090261.1:58723711-58746211 GCF_037325665.1 Littorina saxatilis | reverse complement strand
AACAATCATATGAACACATAATAAGGCACACAAAAATAGTCGATTTACGGTAACATTGGCCCAAAAAAATAGGGTCGGTAGGTCGGGATTTTTTTTTTCTCCAAAAAAACATATTTTAAGTTATTTTGCCCAAAAAACAAAGACTTTTTTTATTTTATTTTTTTTATTTTTTTTCTCCCCCAAATGCCAAAAAAAAAGTCTAGGGTCGCGCGAAAAAATAGGGTCGGTCGGGATACCGTAAACAGACTTGTTTTTTGGGGGGCCTAAGCTAAAAAATCATTTAAAGAAACAGAGAAACATATCAATGAATAAATAAACAGACACATGAATGAATAATCAAAGGAACAGATAAAGGAAGAAAGAAAGAAACCCGGAAAGAAAGAAAGAAAAAAAAAAGGTCAACCTCCCGACATCGTTACAAATGGGATCAGTACAAATCAACTGTTTTAACGCACGGTTTCTGAAAAGCAACATTAACTTGTACTCTACCTCTGAAATACAATCCCCATTACTCCTTTTGTAAACCTTGCTGGTTTTCTGGGTTGAGGTGCACGAAGCGAAAATGGGTGCCACCCAACCGGGTGAGAACAACCCGCAGGGTCTGATTTGTTGAAATCTTCTTCTTCTTGTCGATCACACGTCTATATTGTCAGCCCGGACAGCGAGACAAATGATACTGTCTTCTACAGGTCATCATTTCCTCCATACAGCTGGCAGCGGAGGGAGACTGCAGTCGGCATTTGTTGAAATCACAACAAATCTCAATTTCAACCAATCCAACACTGCAGCAGGCTCCCATCCGGTTGGTAACTTTCTTGTGCATCTCGGCCCTGCTCTACATTTTCCAGTTCACAACCAACGTCACGCAAAGCAAGCACAGCTTCAGACGGACTGCTCTTTGTGTTTTATACACCAACAATCGATGTTCAGACTGCAGTCCCTGAAGCCTGTAGTCCCGAAAGAGTTAGTAATCGAATGAAAAGCTTTGCTGCTTCTAGGGATTTTATTGCACGCTTTCATTTCTTGAAACAACGCACATTTTGAGCCGACTGTACTCCACAGTTATTCATTGAAGGAAAAGCTGAGTTGCCTCCAGTGATTTTATTTCACGCCTCCATTTCTTCAAACAATACACTTTCTTGAGTCGCACAAGGGATTTGTTTATTGTAGTCGCGTTCGCTTGTTTTGACTAAACAAAAGTATGATTTTTTTTTCTTTCTGTGAATGTTTTATGATTAAATTATCTGGACTTGAAACATCAGCTGAAGAGTTTGTGTGACAGTAGAACATTTATTAGTATTGTATTTTACCCGCATCATTAGGGCTAATTATGGCAGAGGCCGGTTAGAGCGTGTCTCTATGTCTGTTTCAGGTCCTGTCTAGGCGAAAAATATGGAATAGAGCTTCAAAACCAATAATTTAGGCAGACCTGCAAGCACAGGTAGTCTACATGTTAGCATATTATGATCCCCATCACGAACCCAACAAAGCTCTCCGGCATCCAAACACCCAAGATATCCGTTTATGTTCATTTTGTTCACCTGGACCGATATATGCAAGAGTCAATGTGGGATCAAGGGTACCCTCAATGCAGTTTATCCTGGACTGAAGTCTCTAAGCTCGACCCTTGCATACCCGTCCTGATTTGTAATACAAACGACGATAAGGCAAACAAAAAAAATAGGTGTGGTTAAGGTAACATAGCCAAACAAAATAGGGTAGGAAGGTAGGCAATCACTTCTTTTTTTTTTAAACTTTTTTTTCTAATGTGTTCAAATCAAACCTACTTGACAGGGAAATAAGTGTGCGACTCGAGCGCTTTCGCTTTCATTGCGTTTTCTGCACTGTTTTTTTTGTTGTTTATTTTTGTTGTTGTTGACAAATGTAATAAAAAGTTATAGGGTCGGCCCCTAAAAATAGGGTAGGTCGGGTTACCGAAACCACACTTTTTTTATTTTTAGGCCCAATCCCATTTTGCAAAGTCTGTGTGAAGTACAACAAAACAAATGAGAGGAAAGGAGGGGAGGGATAAAGGGGAATGGACTATTGCTGACTCTGGTTGTATTTGTGTTTTTATTTTGACAAAAATTAATGCCGATTTCAAACAAGAAAAACATCTATCATATTTTATTGTTCGACTTTGTTGGCTAGCCTTACTTCCGTCTATTCTATGTGACATTTTTAGGGTGAGCCTTACTTCCGTCTATTCTATGTGACATTTTTAGGGTGAGCCTTACTTCCGTCTATTCTATGTGACATTTTTAGGGTGAGCCTTACTTCCGTCTATTCTATGTGACATTTTTAGGGTGAGCCTTACTTCCGTCTATTCTATGTGACATTTTTAGGGTGAGCGTCGTCGGGCGCATGTAGGTATGAAGACGTCATCTTGAGCTACAGTGTGGAACCTCCCTTTTAACACTTTCTACCCCACCTATGTTGACGAAGTTTTTTTTTAGCCGAGACCAGCTGTGCTGCAGCAGGTCACTCAGAATTGTAGTAACTGTGTAGTAACTGTGTATCAACACGCTGAAATGCAGGCGTTAGGTGAACGTTACAGGAAGCGACTGAAGCTAACAGTCTGAGCGGATATATCCGTACCTGGTCAGATATATCCATAAGTGGGTACGGATATATCCGTACCTGGGAGACAATGAGTTCAGACCTCCAAAACTCGGACAAAACCAGGTCTTAAAGAGGAGGGAGTCTAAGAACAGAGGTAAATGTACACAGGTTATCAACAGAGGTAAATGTACACAGGTTATCAACAGAGGTAAATGTACACAGGTTATCAACAGAGGTAAATGTACACAGGTTAGGAACAGAGGCAAATGTACACAGGTTATCAACAGAGGTAAATGTACAAAGGTTAGGAACAGAGGTAAATGTACACAGGTTAGGAACAGAGGTAAATGTACACAGGTTATCAACAGAGGTAAATGTACACAGGTTATCAACAGAGGTAAATGTACACAGGTTAGGAACAGAGGTAAATGTACACAGGTTATCAATAGAGGTAAATGTACACAGGTTATCAACAGAGGTAAATGTACACAGGTTATCAACAGAGGTAAATGTACACAGGTTAGGAACAGAGGTAAATGTACACAGGTTAGGAACAGAGGTAAATGTACACAGGTTATCAACAGAGGTAAGTGTACACAGGTTATCAACAGAGGTAAATGTACACAGGTTATCAACAGAGGTAAATGTACTCAGGTTATCAACAGAGGTAAATGTACACAGGTTATGAACAGAGGTAAATGTACACAGGTTATCAACAGAGGTAAATGTACACAGGTTATCAACAGAGGTAAATGTACACAGGTTATCAACAGAGGTAAATGTACACAGGTTATCAACAGAGGTAAATGTACACAGGTTATCAACAGAGGTAAATGTACACAGGTTATCAACAGAGGTAAATGTACACAGGTTATCAACAGAGGTAAATGTACACAGGTTATCAACAGAGGTAAATGTACACACGTTAGGAACAGAGGTAAATGTACACAGGTTATCAACAGAGGTAAATGTACACAGGTTATAAACAGAGGTAAATGTACACAGGTTATCAACAGAGGTAAATGTACACAGGTTATCAACAGAGGTAAATGTACACAGGTTATCAACAGAGGTAAATGTACTCAGGTTATCAACAGAGGTAAATGTACACAGGTTAGGAACAGAGGTAAATGTACACAGGTTATCAACAGAGGTAAATGTACACAGGTTATCAACAGAGGTAAATGTACACAGGTTATCAACAGAGGTAAATGTACTCAGGTTATCAACAGAGGTAAATGTACACAGGTTAGGAACAGAGGTAAATGTACACAGGTTATCAACAGAGGTAAATGTACACAGGTTATCAACAGAGGTAAATGTACACAGGTTATCAACAGAGGTAAATGTACACAGGTTATCAACAGAGGTAAATATACACAGGTTATCAACAGAGGTAAATGTACACAGGTTAGGAACAGAGGTAAATGTACACAGGTTAGGAACAGAGGTAAATGTACACAGGTTATCAACAGAGGTAAATGTACACAGGTTATCAACAGAGGTAAATATACACAGGTTATCAACAGAGGTAAATGTACACAGGTTATCAACAGAGGTAAATGTACACAGGTTATCAACAGAGGTAAATGTACACAGGTTATCAACAGAGGTAAATGTACACACGTTAGGAACAGAGGTAAATGTACACAGGTTATCAACAGAGGTAAATGTACACAGGTTATAAACAGAGGTAAATGTACACAGGTTATCAACAGAGGTAAATGTACACAGGTTATCAACAGAGGTAAATGTACACAGGTTATCAACAGAGGTAAATGTACACAGGTTATCAACACAAAGTCGAAGAAAACAGGGTCTTAAAAAGGAGGAAGTCTTAAATTGGGGGGTCTTAAAAGGGGGGTTTCACTGTATCAGCATCGCAGAAAAACAGGAGGGACAGGAGGTGAGTGTTGTAAGCTAAGACAGTGAGAGCAACACATCATTACTTCTTCATGCATATTGTAACCGCTAGGATCTCCTTGTTATGCAGAGACTGTGTAAGCATTGTCGGGCCGTGTTGGGAGGTTATGAATGAATGCTATTTCCTCGGGGAAGAGTTTGTGACCCATGTTCCAGTTTGTGAACTCAGTCTGTAACAGACTGCCAACTTCAGGCAGGAAGCAACTAGCCTTATACACCCATGGAAACATCACATCAACAGGATGAGTTTGTAGAAACCATTGGGATTTCAGTAGAAAACCCGACAGTACAATGACTGATGGCTTTTCTGTTGTTTCCACTATCTGCACGTGCAAAATGCGCACTGGTCCGAAGTTTTCTTGTTTAGCAGACGAGTTGGAGACCTTGCATCTCGATGCAATCCGAATCATTGTAGGTTCAGTACAAGCCATCAAAAACTTTATAATGAATGAGGTTTTGTGCCCTTGAAAGAAAGGCGACGTCGTCATAAACTTCTGCTGTATTATAAAATTGTAAATGGATTAACCCCGGAATATTTAAATTCCAAACTGCCGGTCCTGGTTTCCGATGTAAATCCATAATATGACAGACGACGCCCTCTTGAACTTCAGGTTCCATTATGCAGAAGTGAGTTATATACATCTTAATGTTTTCCTTCAACAACAGTTTTGTGGAATACTCTTCCAGAAAATATACGACAAACGCAGTCTGTTAGTGTATTAAAAAGGCATTTGACTAATGGAAATGTTGTTGTTCCACAGTATCATTATTTAGGCAACCGCCAGGCACAGGTTGAAATTAAATATGAGCGATTTGCAACAAGACTTAGTAGACCGACACCTCTCAGATAATTTAGAATGCACGTGTGGAGTATGCCCGGAAGATGCTGAACATTTCTTGTAACAATGTTAAGAATTTAAAGAACAGAACCATTTTATTCAATAGTCTGCCAACGAATATTCTGGTCTGCAAAACACTCTTGTTTGGAAATACTGATTTAACTATAATTTTGAAACACAAAAATATTTTTTGTTGTACAAGATTTTGTTATGTCAACTGATCGCTTTCGGCTGAAATTATATTAACCTGTCTACAGTGACTGCAATTGATGCAGCAATGCACTCTCTCTCTCTCTCTCTCTCTCTCTCTCTCTCTCTCTCTCTCTCTCTCTCTCTCTCTCTCTCTCTCTCTCTCTCTCTCTCTCTCTCTCTTCGTTTTTATTCATATAAAATAACAATGAAAATATTATGAAAGTTAAATGTTGAAGTTATCACTTGTTCACCATGTTTTGTTATCGGAATGTGTATTGCTTATCATTTTTAGAACGTGTCCATACGCAGTCTGCTTGTTAACGTTCTTTATGTTGTTATTGTCTGAAACGTGTAACAAAGAAAATTGAATAAAAACACGTTTAAACCAAGTTTTCTTGTTCAAAGGTCGGACACGCGTACCCATTGCATTTTTCAGCAACGTACTGCGCATATACCATCAAAGGACACGGAAACTACGACAGATACCACCACCCCGCCTCACCCGCAAAAAGAGAGTTGTTATTCGCTATAGGCGCTTACAAGAGCTGAAAATAACATCTCATGTGTAATAATAGCTACAGCCTTCTAAGTACTGGCGGAGAACAGCGGTTTTTCGTATTTTACATATATCATTATGATAGCTTTTGCCAAAAGCTCCATCGCGTGCACAAGGGGCATAAGCCAGAACACAGAACACTAGGGGAATAAGTCAGCAAACGAGGAAAAACTATCTATGGAAGGTCACTAAGAAAATGCCTGTCATCAGGGTGTCAACGAACTGAGACACTGTACAATACACTACATTGGAACCTCCCTTTCCAGATCTACTCAAATCTCAGAAAAACAGGTCTTTAAAAGGAGGGGGTCTTAAATATACAGAGGTTGTGAGCAGAATGTCTGAGAAAACGAGGTAGGGGTAAGAGAGAAAGTAAGGTCTTAAAAACGAGGTTAAAGAAAGGTCTTAAAAACAAGGTTAAACAAGTCGCGTAAGGCGAAATTACTACATTTAGTCAAAAGGCAGTGAAAGTGACTAACCTTCGTGGTTGAAAACGACGTTAAACACCAAATAAAGAAAGAAAGAAAGTGAAAGTGACGAGCCTGTTTGGCGTGATAGCGGTTGCGCTGTACTTCATAGCACGCTTTACTGTACCTCTCTTCGTTTTAACTTTCTGAGCGTGTTTTTATTTCAAACATATCATATCTATATGTTTTTGGAATCAGGAACCGACAAGGAATAAGATGAAAGTGTTTTTAAATTGATTTCGAAAATTTAATTTTGATCATAATTTTTATATTTTTAATTTTCAGAGCTTGTTTTTGATCCAAATATAACATATTTATATGTTTTTGGAATCAGAAAATGACGAAGAATAAGATGAACGTAAATTTGGATCGTTTTATAAAAAAAGTGGTTTTTTTTTACAATTTTCAGATTTTTAATGACCAAAGTCATTAATTAATTTTTAAGCCACCAAGCTGAAATGCAATACCGAAGTCCGGCCTTCGTCGAAGAATGCTTGGCCAAAATTTCAATCAATTTGATTGAAAAATGAGGGTGTGACAGTGCCGCCTCAACTTTTACAAAAAGCCGGATATGACGTCATCAAAGACATTTATCGAAAAAAATAAAATATCCAGGGATATCATTCCCAGGAACTCTCATGTCAAATTTCATAAAGATCGGTCCAATAGTTTAGTCTGAATCGCTCTACACACACACACGCACAGACAGACACACACACACACACACACACACACACACACACACACACACACACACACATACACCACGACCCTCGTCTCGATTCCCCCTCTATGTTAAAACATTTAGTCAAAACTTGACTAAATGTAAAAAGGTCTTAAAAATAAAGGGCTGACGTTGGTTTAAACAGTGTTTATTCAACAATTCATAAGTAATTTAACATAATACATGTTAAGGATCAACAAGCTCAAGCTTATGGTGGTGACCCTTACATGGGGGGGGGGGGGGGGGAAGGGGGGGTCTTAAAATGGGGGGTTCACTGTACACCAAATCAACTACACTCATCTTTTCTGAGCCAGGTAGCGGGGAGGGTCGAGATCACATGCTGGCTGTAGATTGCAGCACAATATAATCACGAAGATCAATGTGGGCGGAGTACAGTTGTAATGGCTGGTTTGGGCGGGGACCGATTTGGGGGACTTAATGAAACTAAAGATAAGTCACCGGTTTGTCCTTCGCCTCACTTGCTACTAATTGTATCGGCATTTGTGAAAATCCTGATTTCAGCAATGTAATTATTGAGTGGAGATATGATTTCTGGCGTACGGTGTGCTTATCCTAAAACAGCCCAAGGGAGGGGGGGCAGAGAGAGAGAGAGAGAGAGAGAGAGAGAGAGAGAGAGAGAGAGACGGGGGGGGGGAGAAAGAGAGAGAGAGAGAGAGAGAGAAAGATAGAGAGCCTGGGAGGGAGAGAGAGATGAGATTGAGAGAGACTGAGAGAGTGCCTGGGAGGGAGAGAGAGATGAGATAGAGAGAGGGGAGAGAGAGAGAGAGAGAGAGAGAGAGAGAGAGAGAGAAAGAGAGAGAGCCTGGGAGGGAGAGAGAGATGAGATTGAGAGAGACTGAGAGAGTGCCTGGGAGGGAGAGAGAGATGAGAGAGAGAGAGGGGAGAGAGAGAGAGAGAGAGAGAGCGAGAGAGAGAGAGAGAAGAGATATAGATGGGAGAGGGGGGGGGGCAGAAAGAGAGAGAGAGATAATTATACTGTTGGCTTTTGGAAGGTTAGTTGTAATTGTGATCATTAGCGCATAAAAAGAGGGAGAGAAACAGAGGGAGAACAAGAACAAGAACAAGAACAAGAACATCATTTATTCTTCAGGCCTCTAGCCCCTAGAATAGGGTCGTTACAAACAAAAATACAAGTCAAAAATACCTACAGCGGCAAAGCAACACGAAGATACAAAACTAAACACATACAGCGGCAAAGCGACAAAGATACAAAACTAAACATACTCGGTAAAGTAATACAGTCACAATCAGTCGTCTTGAGCTATGTTTTCAGTAAACTCGAGGCGAGCTTTTAGAGCAATAAACAAGTAAATGCTTAATCTACGAATATCAGATGATGAGCCGTTGCGGAGAATATTCACATAATTTAATGAGTTATATCTTGTATTTAGAAACTTAGCCCTGGCGTTTGCATACAATGGACAATCAAATACAAAGTGCTTTTCGTCTTCCACAACATCGCAAAGCTTGCATAGAATATTCCTGTCCCTTCCAAATGTTCTTCTAAAACACGAAGCTCCAATAGGCAACACACCCAGACGCAATTTGATCAAACAATCGCGGAAACATTTTTTGTCAATGAAATCAAAGTACTTCTCACTTTCAAAAACTGTTTTGAATAATCGGTAGTTTTGATAAATGTCATTACTTATAATGGAACCATTCCATTCCAAAAAGCTCTGATCTTTAGATTGGTCCCAACACATTTTAGAAATCCATTTTGGTTTGCTTGCCTGAGCTTTGTCAGAAAAATCAATATTGTTTAGGCAACTCAACACTAATGAGACAGGAAAATGTGACGAATCAACAGAAGACATGACACGTAACGAGCGAATAAAATCTGAAGTACAAATATCAATAGAAATAATGAAGTAATCAATGGTACTACCACCTGATGTAGACACAAAAGTTAAAGAATCATCACAATCAAATTGCCGTAAGCCATTCATTATAATACAACCAAACATAGAACACATATCAAGCAGCTCTTTACCAAACGCGTTTGTTTCTTTATCATCGGAAATCCTTGCACACATTTCATAATCTGAATCTCTAAAACACACTTTATTCCAATCCTCATCAAAACTATCATCAGGCACAGCATTATTCGAACTTGTTCTAGCATTCAAATCTCCACACACAATCAGAGAGAAATCCTCATGAATAGATTCAAACAAATCAACAATGCATTGTTCTAGAATTTCAATACCATAGCCATATTCGGAAACATCCCAAAATTTGCTGTCATATGGGTGTAAATACATGCAAATCAAAAACACATTCTTATCTAAACCGAACAACGTTTTATTTATTTCCAGTACAACCGTGTGTTTATATTTAACATCAATGCGTTTCACTAGCTGTGACAATCGTTTTTTTTAACAAAAACCATCACACCACCCGAACATCTTGCTCTCTGCGATAATCTGACAGCCTTAGAAACATGCACATCATAGTCTTTGAACACAGGGTACTCTCGATTATCAAAATCAACAAAGGTTTCATTCAATGAAAAAATGTCAAAACTTAGCAAACAGTCAATCACATCCTTTACATCAAGTTTTTGTAACCAACCGTCACAATTCCAAGTACAAATGCGAATCGAACTTGGGCCTTGGCCACACCCCTATCTGTTTGTGCTTGTGGAGCCACCCCTACCTCTACCCCCTCTTACACCTGTCCCAGGAGTTTTCCCACCTCTGACCTGCTGCTGAGTTTGCCCTCTACCCTGTGCGGTGTTTCCCCGTTGTAGGCCTAGTGCCGAGTTTATTTTTGGCTGCGTGTTGTCATTCTGATTGGCCCTAGACCCCGAGCGCTGGCGTAGCTGCATGGGACTTTTGTTCATGTCGCGCATAGGAATGTGGCTGTCGCGGCGTGCACGTGTCTCCAATGACGACGTGCCAGGGTCTCCCTGTGACGGTGGAAACGCCATGTCTTTGCCAAAAGCGAACTGAGACCCTTCGTCGTCATTGGGTTGATGCCGATCGAGTGGGGGGAAGTCTGCAGAGGGGTTGCCAAAGGGGTCGTGACCCCAGTCATACATCGATCTTTGTGAGTTTTCATCCTCCCCTCCCTCCGCACCCCCGCCAAACCTCTCTTCATGAACATCATCCCCTCTAATTGGCTTGCCTCTCTGTGGTGCCCCCTCCCACTCCTTCAGCTTGACCACTAGTTCTCTCTCAAGATCGTAAGTGTACACGCCCTCAGAGGAAACGAGTTTGTCAAAACGCATTTTGGGGTATTTCCCCGCTTCGTACAACTCTGTTTGCTTGGTGCTCAGGCCCTTTCTTTTCGCCCTAACTAGCGCAGAGAAGTCCTCCCTAACGGTTACACTCTTAAAGTCCTCTGTGCGTTTCAGATTGCGTGATTTGCTAAGAATGAGACTTTTTTGTTTGTAGGACAACAATTTGACCACAATCGCGTTACCTTTTGTACGATGCGCTCTCTCGATGTCAACAAACTCATTGATACCCATCCCTTCGCTGATCACCTCCCTCACACTCTCTTCACAGTCCCCCCAACTTTCATTGTCAAGGTCTTTACGCACACCGAAGAACAGCAAGTTGTTTCTGCGACTGTGATTCTAGAGAGAGTCACATTTCAGTGAAAGTTCGTTGATCATACCTTTAAGGTCTTTGTTTTCTTTCTGCAGGTTGGAACACTGATTCTGTAGTTCATCAGTCCTAGCCTTAAGTTGTGACGACAGAGACTCCTTCAGATCATTCATGTCTGTCTTCATGTCTTTCTTCAAGCTGTCCATAGCCGCGTTCTGTGATTCAACGATCTCCTGTTTTGTAGTGTTGTGCATCTGCTGCAGTCGTTGAAAAAGGTCATCCATCATGGCACTGGAATCAGGCGGGATAGGCACCGACTGTGACGTCATCGACAAACAGAGGGAGAGAGATAGGGAGAGGGATAGTGTGAGAGAGAGAGAGATGAAGGGGTATAGAAAGAGATAGGGTTGGGACAGACACACGAACGGACGGACATAGAGATAAACGAAGATTTAGGTGTCAGCGACTATCCTGCATTGGCCTTGAAAGTTGTACTTGGTATTGTGTCTTCTTGAAATCTGGTGGTTTGAATAATTATTCTTTCTATTTACCACCTTGTTTTTCTATCTGTCTGTCTGTCTCTGTCTCTCTGTCTGTCTCCCTCTCCCCCCCCCTCTCTCTCTCTCTCTCTCTCTCTCGTGACGCCATTATTCGCAATACTTGCATTTTGACGCATTATCGAACTTATTTCGCGTTTGACGTCAGAGGTTATGCTTTAGACGTCTTGATTTGTTTGATCGGTGTCGTTTGTCTTTAACTTTCTCCGTCTTCCTTTTTCTCTTACCTCACTTCCTCTTCTCGAATGTCTTGCCTGGCTCACACCATCTTCCTCGAGTTACTCTTTACTTATTTATCTCCCTGTCCCTCGCAGATAACAGGCTTTGGCTCCCGTCTCGCCAGGCCAGGCCACAGACCCTTCCCTTTTCGCAGCGGACTCTTGACTGGAAATCGACCCAGTGAGCCTGGTGGAATATGTGCTACAGGGGAACCCCGCTTTTAAGACCTCCAAACATCGGAGAAATTCAGGTCTTAAAAAGGAGGAAGCCTTGAAATGGGGGTAAATGTACAGAGGTTATGAACAGAAAGTTGGAGAAAATAGGGTCTTAAAAGGGAGGGAATCCTAAATTGGGGGAGGGGGGGGGGTATTCCGCTGTGTAAGAGACTTTGTACATTATATCTCATGTGCATGCGTGACTGATCTCATCCGACCAAGTCCTTAACTGAAAATGACGACTGCGTGAGAGCACTAGGTGAACGGCTTAAAAGACTCCTACAAAGTGAAATTCGGTTTAACAGAGTAGGCAACAAACAAGCATGTCCCAAATAGGTCCAAGCTACCTCAGAGGACGTTTAACCCCCGAATTCAGTCAGAAATTCGGTCAGTTGGAAAATCTCAGTCTCAGTCTCCGGTTCTCTCCTGCTTTGTTTTTTTCCGGGATCATGACTTCGGGGAAGCGGAGGGGGTTGAGAGCGAAGAGAGAGAGAGAGAGAGAGAGAGAGAGAGAGAGAGAGAGGGCAGGCAGGCAGGCAGGCATACAGACATACAGACAGACAGACAGACAAGAATCAAAGAAAGACAGAGAGAGAGAGAGAGAGAGAGAGAGAGAGAGAGAGAGATGGGGAGAGGGAGAAAGAGAGAGAGAGATGGGGAGGGAGAGAGAGAGAGATGGGGAGGGGGGAGAGAGAGAGATGGGGAGGGGAGAGAGAGAGAGAGAGAGAGATGGGGAGGGGAGAGAGAGAGAGATGGGGAGAGAGAGAGAGAGAGAGAGATGGGGAGGGGGGAGAGAGAGAGAGATGGGGAGGGGAGAGAGAGAGAGAGATGGGGAGGGGAGAGAGAGGGAGAGAGAGAGAGAGATGGGGAGGGGGGGAGGGGGGAGGGGGAGAGAGAGGACAAGAGAAGGTGCATCCACTACAGTTTAATTTCCGTCCTTTTGGGTAACTGTGGCGTTTGACGTGACATGCCCATGTCTTTGGAGACGTGTGCAATAATTGCTTTGTTCCCTCGTGTACTGTCACCTCCCGTGCAGTCCGGCCAACAGCGCGATGCACGAACTGTGAAACTCTCCCCTTGATTGCCAGTATGGGTAAGCTTGTGATGCACTGAACATGAACGAACTATTTGCCATTCTTAAAGACATTTATTTTATCGATTGGAAACAAATTATAAAACGACACTTTTTGGCCCTCTATATGGAAGTGAAATTCCTGACGTCAAGAGACAAAAAACGTTCCAAAAGACGTCCTAATAGCATGAATATACCGAGCAACAAAAGAAACGCGAAAAAAATTCTGCAATGTTTGATTGACAAAATCTCGAACAATTATAGAGTTAGAATTATCAAACCATAAAAGCTTGATGAAGGCATGTTTGACCTAACTGTTTTGTGATTATTTTGATGCTGCGACTGTTTCAACACACGGGACAAGCAGGTTAACGTTAACGAAGTTTTGGAGGTCTCGCTCAGTCAGTCTTCATCGCGCTCTCTGGCCACTGATCGGACACTGGTGGCTTCCAATGATGTTCCTGGTAGTGTCAGTGGCTGTATTGAATCGATCTCGAAGACGTTGTGGCAGGAAAATGCGATCTTGTCTTATTGGGGTAATGCGAAAAATTCACCGCGTTGCATAACTACAGTGCTTCCAATGTCAACAGAACATTGCTGAAGGTGATAGACTGTTGACATATGCACGTTTAAAGCACATGCCAGCGCTTCTGGATCATCCCCAGATTTAAATCGACCTGGCATTTTGGTGGTGTCAATCTTGGCATCCTGGCTGTTTCAAAGGTGAGACTGGCAGCAAGCGTGCCATGGTTTCTTTTGGTTGCTAATGCATTAGTGAACACATCTCACACATCAGATTTCTCCTGCTCCACTTGCACGTGCTGCGAGAGCGCATTATGTGTTTAACGTTAAACCTGCTTGTCCCGTGTGTTAAAACAGTCACAGCATCAAAATAATCACACAAAAGCAAGGTCAAACATGCCTTCATCAAACTTTTGTGGTTTAATAATTCTAACTCTATAATTGTTGGAGAATTTGTCAATCAAACAATGACGAATTTTTTCGCGTTTCTTTTGTTGCTCGGTATCGGGAGGTCACCACCAGGCTGTATGTGTATCGGTATCGTATATCATTAATCAACGAAGCAACAGCTCTGAACTGAACCACTGTGCCTCACTGTCACCTTCTGAAGGTTCATTGCAGACACTCAATTTTCCAGTGGTATACCCTACAACAGTAGCGCTCTCCTTTGCCCCGCTTCCGTAAAACGTAACTTTCTGATCAACAGTTTTTACATCTAGCCGTAAACAACGTTTTTAACAGCATTGTCCCAACCCTACCAACACGAGATTTGCTCATCCCATGTTTTGGCGATTTGACGGAGAAATACCTATCTTTTCTTGCCTTGGTCCACGCTAACGTAAGCTAGGACGATTGCCTTCCTTGCGCTCGCGCTGCTGGGAATGGTCGCGAATATAGGCTATGACATCAGATTCTTATTCAGAATGACCAATGACGGAAACTGAACAACACTGGACATGTGAATGACGTCATGTAAGAAATGCATGCATGGTCTGCTGCTTCTAAGGCCAAAAAAAAGTTGGTTTCCGATGAGGAGGCCAAAACAATTGGGGTCAGTAGGTAGGTTACGTTTTGAATTTAGTTGTAACTGATTTTTATTTTTTATTTACACAGACGCATGTTGCTATTTACTGGCCAGAAATCATGCGAGCTGTGCCCCCCACACGTCGGACAAGAGTAACTTTCCTTTCAAAGTCGGGGGATGTTGTCATTTTTAATCAATATTGTTTTCGAAGGTTAAAGGCACAGTCAGCCTCCCGTAAACCATCACAGACACTGTCAGGCTTTTACACACAGTACAAACACCCTTTCATTTAAACACTCACCGCTTGAGAACATCCTAGGTGCCCTCCGTAAAGAGCGAGCAATTTTCAAAGAATTTATTGTTGCGTGGTTTATCTTACCCCTGAGCCATCGTGAACCCGTGTGATCCAGTCTCCTTTTTTTTTCACAATTTAGTCGTCAGTTTGTGATTTCAATGCGACTCGCTGTAAGCTTATCTGCAATAGCACGTTCGTGTGTACCTCTGAATCTAAAACGCAACAAACGGCTGCGAGTCACACGAACTTGTCGGCAGCGGCTGGCTTCAAAGAAAGCGAGCGCTATGCAGAAAAATCGTCTGCTTTGAGACACGGCCTTTCGTGACCCTGCTTCCGGGCTATCTTTTTTCAAGCTTTCAAAACTTCGAATTGTACTGATCTTGTCTTGATGAAAAAAGAATTCTTTTATGATTTAAGAATGTTTATGTAACAAGCTGTCAATTTATTATTTAGATTTTAAAAGTTAGGTCTAGCATCAAAACGAGGCGCCTGATAGTCCGTCCGGATAGTCAACGAAACTAAATTCTTTGAAAATGTCTCACTCTCGACAGAAAGCAGCCAGATGTTCCCGTTCGGTGAGCGTTCAAATGGAAGTATGCTTGCACTGTATGTAGAGGCTCGGCACAGTGAGACTCCCGTAAACCACCACAGATACGGTCAGGCTTTTACACACAGCGCAAACACCCTTTCGTTTAAACACACACCGCTTGAGAACATCCTAGATGCCCTACGTAAAGAGCGAGCAATTTTCAAAGAATTTATTTTTTGAATGGCGAGCCGGATTGTTCAGTACCACAATCGGACGTTTTGGCGCTGGACCTAACTTTTAAAATCTAAATAATAAATTGACAGCTTGTTACACAAACATCCTTAAATCATGAAAGAATTCTTTTTTCATCAAGACAAGATCAGTACAATTCGAAGTTTTGAAAGTTTGAAAAAAGAAAAGCCCGGAAACGTGTCACGCAAAACGTGTTTCGCGTAGCAGACGATGGTTCTGCATAGTGCCATATTATATCCTTTGAACGGTCAACCGCCATCGCTCAGTTCCTGTGACTCGCAGCTGTTTGTTGCGTTTTAGATTCAGAGGTACACACGAACGTGTTATTGCAGATAAGCTTACAGCGAGTCGCATTGAAATCACAAACTGACGACTAAATTGTGAAAAAAAGGAAAGTGGATCACATGGGTTCACGATGGCTCAGGGGTACGTAAGATAAACCACGCAAAAAATAAATTCTTTGAAAATTGCTCGCTCTTTACGGAGGGCACCTAGGATGTTCTCAAGCGGTGAGTGTTTATATGAAAGGGTGTTTGTACTGTATGTAAAAGCCTGACAGTGTCTGTGATGGTTTACGGGAGGCTGGCTGTGCCTTTAAAAATAAGTTCTGGGGTCGGGAGGAAAATAATAGGTTGGAATTTTTGTCTTGGCCTAATACATGTAGGCCGGGGCTAACAAAATATTCAAATGTCTTTTTGTTCCTGCATCAGCACTGCTAAAAAGATCGCGAGCTCAAGACATAACCATGTCCCATGGCGAAGGACAGAATTATAGACATGTAAATGGCGTTATGTAAGAAATACATTGCATGGTCTGCTGCTTCTTACACACAATATTAAAAGTCCCTTTATCAAAGTTACGCTTTTCGCAAAATAACATTAAACACTGGCATTTAGTGACAGCAGCGATGGGAGATGCAGAAGGTCTCTCGTCATACATAATGTATGAATGGCAAACGAATGACCCATAGAATCATGAATATACTGCCGTTTTTTAAATTCGAACTGTTCCCTTGTAGCGGTCAACAATATCATCTGTTGCGATCTATAAAATATGCATGGAAACAGCAGCGCGTGAAAGGTAATGTTAGGAGCGTAGGCTGCGTAATGTCAGAGCGCCCCCTCGTGGTCAGCTTTCGGCTGAGCGCCTCGTTGTCGGGGGCTTTTCAACCCTGCTATTTGACTCTTGTGTCCCTTTCAAATTGCGGATAATGAGAACATGGTATCGTTGAAAACAACAAACAAGTCGCGTAAGGCGAAATTACTACATTTAGTCAAGCTGTGGAACTCACAGAATGAAACTGAACGCACTGCATTTTTTCACAATGACCGTAGTCCGCTACTCGTGCTAAACGCAGTGAAACTGACGAGACTGTTTCGCTCGGTAGTGGTTTCGCGGTGCTGCATAGCACGCTTTTCTGTACCTCTCTTCGTTTTAACCTTCTGAGCGTGTTTTTAATCCAAGCATATCATATCTATATGTTTTTGGAATCAGGAACCGACAATGAATAAGATGAAATTGTTTCTAAATCGATTTCGAAAATTTAATTTTGATCATAATTTTTCTGTTTGTATTTTTCAGAGCTTGTTTTTAATCCGAATATAACATATTTATATGGTTTTGGAATCAAAAAATGATGAAGAATAAGATGAACGTAAATTTGGATCGTTTTATAAAAAAATATTATTTTTTAAAATTTTCAGATTTTTAATGACCAAAGTCATTAATCAATTTTTAAGCCACTAAGCTGAAATGCAATACCGAAGTCCGGCTTTTGTCGAAGATTGCTTGACCAAAATTTCAATCAATTTGATTGAAAAATGAGGATGTGACAGTGCCGCCTCAACTTTTACAAAAAGCCGGATATGACGTCATCAAAGACATTTATCGAAAAAATGAAAAAAAACGTCCGGGGATATCATACCCAGGAACTCTCATGTGAAATTTCATAAAGATCGGTCCAGTAGCTTAGTCTGAATCGCTCTACACACACACAGACAGACAGACACTCACACACACACACACACACACACACACACACACACAAACACACACAGACACACACACACACACACACACACACACATACACCACGACCCTCGTCTCGATTCCCCCTCTATGTTAAAACATTTAGTCAAAACTTGACTAAATGTAAAAAGAGCAAAGCCATTTTGAAGCTGTGACGTTAGAGAACTCTGACTGCATCATATTTGTATTCAGATGACATTCAATTACACACGGGGCGGCATGTATTGACGCTGACACACGCAAACGCACGCACGCATGCACAGACATACAAACGCACATGTGCACACACACACACACACACACACACGCACGCAGGCACACATACACACACACACACATACACACACACACACTCTCACACACACACACAAACACACACACACACACACACACACACACACACACACACACACATTGCCTATAGGCAGACAGACGCTCGTATGGACAGAAAGAGACTCTCATCTCTTTTGTATTTTGTCAAGGACTCCCAAAAAGGCCCATCGTTTATTCCAACCACAGAAACATCCCACACTTAACCTACACACATAACCGCACGCACAAACCGCGCGCACGCACCTGCACACATCAAACACACACACACACACACACACACACACGTACATACACACACACACACACACACACACACACGCGCGCGCGCATAAACACACATACACACACACACACACACACACACACACACACACAAACACACACACACGACATAAAAAATACTGAGAGTGTCAACAACATGAACATGTACAACCGAGTTGACATCTGCGCGACCAGAGATCGAAGAGGACTGTTGGCCCCTGGACAGAATCGTAGCAATAAGCATGCAGACTGGCCCTTGCCGGACAACTGGTGACCTTTGACGAGATCATGAAACATTGATGGCACATGGCTGATTGTTGCTTGTCATGACTGACCCCTGCGCTTCGGGTCTCGGAATCCGAGTGGGTGGAATGGTGTGGGATGTCGATGATTTGCAAAGAGGATTGCAGAGTTGGAATATGTATGCACGTAATGGACTACAGACATCTGATTTATGTTTTTGTTTTTGTTGGGGGGTTGTGATTTACTGTGGGATTTGTTAATTAAATTGAGTTTATGTGAAGCATGAGAGGTGCCTTGGGGAGCAATGTTCCTATCCATGCGATGAGTTTCACAGCACAAGAGAGAGAGAGAGAGAGAGAGAGAGAGAGAGAGAGAGAGAGAGAGAGAGAGAGAGAAAGAAAGAGTGAGAGAGAGGGAAAGAGAGAGAGGGGAGAAAGAGAGCGAGAGAGGGAGAGAGAGAGGGAGAAAGAGGAGGGGGGGAGAGAGACAGAGGGGGGAGAGAGAGACAGAGAGAGGGAGAGAGAGATAGGGGGAGAGAGAGAATGAGAGAGAAAGAAATAGAGAGAGAGGGTGGGAGGGAGAGAGAGAGGGAGGGAGAGAAAGAGGGAGAGGGAGAGAGACAGAGACAGAGACACAGAGAGAGACAGAGACACAGAGAAAGAATGAGAGAGAGGAAGAGAGAGAGAGAGAGAGAGAGAGAGAGAGAGAGAGAGAGAGAGAGAGAGAGAGTAAGTAGACCAAACCTGCTGAGGCCTGTACCCCTGAATCCCTACTAAAACAACTCCCCTGTCATTCCTAATCCAACCTCCCCTCCCCACCTTCCCTTCAATCGTGTCAGTAATCCGACTAAAAGCTTCTTTGATGACCACACCACACTAAAGTAGAATAAACGCTTTCAGCAGTGAATGGTTTCCGATCGAAGTGTCAAGGAAGCTGCAAGCTCCTAAATATAGGTGGCTGGATCCCCAGAACCGTTAAAATCTAAGTTCGGACGGCGAAGAGAGCATGTATCATGGGTGGAATAAAAAAAAGTAAATGAAAAAAATCACGTGAAGCGATATTTACTGAAATAGTCAATCTGACCGCCTGAAACTAAAAGATCGTCGCTAAAAACCCGGGATCAGTCATCACTGAGACTAGTAAGGCTTGGCTCGCCGAAACCAAGACGGGTCGCGCTGGTCTCGATCAGCGAAGCATGCGAACAAAAGACCAATTTCCCTTAATTGATAATGATTGTCAAAGTTAAAATGACATATCTTTATATGTTTGGATTCAAGAAATGAAATAAAAAAAAGACACATTGCAATCGTTTTTGTATGTGTTTTTAAAACTTCAATTTTAATCAGAACGTTTAGAATTAATTTTAATAAACAGATTATCAAATAAACTGATTGATTTGAACGTTTACAAGCTGAAATGCAATCCAATACTCACGACCGGTTCAAAAATTGTTTTCCTAAATTACATGATAAATAAAGTAGCAACAGAACCGCCTCAATCTTTTTTTTTTTAGCATAGGAGATGGCGTCAATAAAAACATTAAGCCTTTATTAAAGAAATGGAGAAAAAAAAGTATAAGAAAACCAAGAATAAACCAGTAAAGCAGAATACACGCACACACACACACACAAACACCACACACACACACACACACACACACACACACACACACACACACACACACACACCTTTTTTCACGGTTTGTTTTGCCACGGGCAACAAGGTGTTTCCTGCAAAGCAATTTCACGAAGGAGGATAAAGCAGAAAATTGCGATGTGAAATGATTGTGCACGTATGATTTTGCTCCAGAAATGTTTTTGCTGGTCCTATTATTTTGTCAATATTATCACCGCCATCGTCGGCCTTTTCAAAGATTACTTCCGTCACATATGCGATCAGATACGCATTTCTATAACTTTCATTATCCTGTCCATGATCGAGATTCCGGCAGAAATACTTTTCTTGTTTTTTTGTTGTTGTCTCGCTCAGTGGTTGTGTGCCACGTGTGCTTGTGGACACATGTTCAATCAAATGATCTTTCACATTATTTGATTAAACACGCCTCCACAAGCATATGTTGTTTTTGTTTTTGCAAAAGAGAAAACACTGTATATGCACGTTGATATGCACAATTACACAATGGCGCCTCCCGATGACCCTAAGCGACAGGCGTACTCTGTTTGGCGGTCAGTTGCGAATGCGTTTGGGCTTCTTCCCGGGGCGGGGACGTAGCTCAGTCGGTAGCGCGCTGGATTTGTATCCAGTGGGCCGCTGTCAGCGTGAGTTCGTCCCCACGTTCGGCGAGAGATTTATTTCTCAGAGTCAACTTTGTGTGCAGACTCTCCTCGGTGTCCGAACACCCCCCGTGTGTACACGCAAAGCACAAGACCAAGTGCGCACGAAAAAGATCCTGTAATCCATGTCAGAGTTCGGTGGGTTATAGAAACACGAAAATACCCAGCATGCTTCCTCCGAAAACGGCGTATGGCTGCCTAAATGGCGGGGTAAAAAACGGTCATACACGTAAAATTCCACTCGTGCAAAAAACACGAGTGTACGTGGGAGTTTCAGCCCACGAACGAAGAAGAAGAAGAAGAAGAAGAAGAAGAAGAAGAAGAAGAAGGGCCGGCTTCTTCCCATGGACTTGGATCAAGTTAATTTCATTTAGTAAAAGTCTTGCTGCTTTTTCCCTTCTTTCTTCTTTGTTTTGTTTGTTTCTTCCTTTATTGCTTGTTTGGTTGTTTGGTTGTTTGGTTGTTTGGTTGTTTGATTGCTTGTTTGCTTATTTTTCTGTTCTTGTTTTTTGTTTTGCTTGCTTTGTTTTTTCTTTCTAGATAGCCAGCTAAGCTACCTATACCTCTGTCTATCTATCGATATTTCTCTCAATAATAAATTGCCATAATAACTGAACAAAAGTGAGTTTGACAAACGAGTTCATAAAGAAGAGAAAAAATATCATTACTTCTCGCTGAGTTAATAACAAACTCCGTTGATATCATAGTTGAAGCTGCGTTCTGCAAGTGGCACTTGACTTGCGATAAAGAAGGCATATGAAGCAACGCAAATAACGTCAAGAACACTGAGTAGCAAGTAATGGGTGTGAGTTACAATAAAGAGAGAGAGAGAGAAAGAGAGAGAGAGAGAGAGAGAGAGAGAGAGAGAGAGAGAAGACAAGACCAGACAAGACAAGACAAGACAAGACAAGACAAGACAAAATCTTTATTATCGAGGGTAATAAATAAGCAAGAATATTGCTTTTTTACATCCAGCCCTCGCCCTAATATAGGGTCAACAAGAACAGAAAACAATATAATCAAAGAACTATCACATCAAACTTAATACATTATAACTATTATATTATATTATATTATATTATATTATATTACTAGATGAATACCCGCTTCGCGGGGTACGGCTGCGCCGGGAAGAAGTCGAGCCGAATACCCGGCTGCGCCGGGGACCCGGCCATGCCGGGTGTACGCCGGCTTTGCCGGCGCACCGCACGGAGGAAGGGAGATAAACGCGGCTGAAAACACTGGAGAAGATAAGGAAGAGTTACTGGGAATGGATCCAGAGAAAAACCAAAATCGGTTCAGCGCTGCGCGCTGAGCGCACGTGTTGAAATATCTCATCGATGAGGTTGTGTCCGGGGTGTAGGTGAATACGGTCTCCAAATTTGAAAAAGATCCACCGAGAACTTTGGCCGTGCATCGCGAACAGACACACAGACACACAGACACTAGTCGTATATATATATAGAGATAGATATTATATTATATTATATTATATTATATTATATTATATTATATCATGTGAGTGTGTGTGGTGTGTGTGTGTGTGTGTGTGTGTGTGTATGCGTGTGTGTTTGTGTGTAATATTATATTATAATATAATAATATTATATTATAATATAATATAATATTAATAGAGAGAGAGAGAGAGACTGAGAGTGAGAGAGAGAGAGAGTGAGAGAGAGAGAGAGAGAGAGAGACAGACAGACAGACGGACAGACAGACAGACAGACAGACAGAGAGAGAGAGAGAGAGCTCTAGATTAATTTGTGTGGGTGAGCCTCTATGTATTGAACCCTGATATATATTGCACGGGTATCG
>NC_090261.1:58703711-58718711 GCF_037325665.1 Littorina saxatilis | reverse complement strand
GACAATTATCGCAGCATCAATAATATGCAGTGCGTCGTCTGTGCCGCTGACTCTACGCAGGTATATTCTGCCCTTAACAATTGTGTTGCAGCACATTGGCTTTTTTGGATGCTGGGTGCACGGAGGTTAAAGTGACACTTCGCACCACAAAACTATTTTCATTTCTGCGTTAATAATGTACTGCGACCTCGCTGAGTAGCTTAAATGAATATGTTGGTGTCATTTAAAGACAAGGGATTTTTCCTTACATATTTAGTTTTGAATTTTCGTTAATTTCAAAGCCTCATCCGAAGGACAAAATCAGCACAGAAAGTAGGTACTTTGAGTAGGTCAGTAAGTAAAAATGTTGGTTTCAGGATCCAAAATCTGACGCAAGAAAACTCATAATGTTGGTGTATATGTTCGACTTCCATGTCTTTCTTGGGACCGGTTGGTTGTTCGTTTGTCATGTCGGTTTACCATTTGACTATTTGGGGCTGATTCTCTTTTTTCCTGTTTCGTTTTTACATTTAGTCAAGTTCTGAATAAATGTTTTAACGTAAAGGGGGAATCGAGACGAGGGTCGTGGTGTATGTGTGTGTGTGTGTGTGTGTGTGTGTGTGTGTAGAGCGATTCAGAGTAAACTACTGGACCGATCTTTATGAAATTTGACATGAGAGTTCCTGGGTATGATATCCCCGGACGTTTTTTTCTTCATTTTTTCGATAAATGTCTTTGATGACGTCATATCCGGCTTTTTGTAAACGTTGAGGCGGCACTGTCACACCCTCATTTTTCAATCAAATTGATTGAAATTTTGGCCAAGCAATTTTCTACGAAGGCCGGACTTCGGTATTGCATTTCAGCTTGGTGGCTGAAAAATTAATTAATGACTTTGGTCATTAAAAATCTGAAAATTGTAATTAATGTTTCTTTTATAAAACGATCCAAATTTACGTTTTTCTTATTCTTCATCATTTTCTGATTCCAAAAACATATAAATATGTTATATTCGGATTAAAAACAAGCTCTGAAAATTAAAAATATAAAAATTATTATCCAAATCAAATTTCCGAAATCGATTTAAAAACAATTTCATCTTATTCCTTGTCGGTTCCTGATTCCAAAAACATATAGATATGATATGTTTGGATTAAAAACACCCTCAGAAAGTTAAAACGAAGAGAGGTACAGAAAAGCGTGCTATGCAGCACAGCGAAACCACTACCGCGCTAAACAGTCTCGTCCAGGGCCGGACTACCGGGGGGGTTATGGGGGTTGCGCAACCCCCCCCCCCCCCCCCTAGCCTAAACGTGTACCTTACTTATTTAATTTTTTTTTTATTATTGCTTATTTTATGCCGTTTCATGCAAGGAGCGACCATTTTCCTATCTCAGAATATGACCTACCCATCAGCTTCAGGGGGCTTCGCCCCCTGACCCCCACAACGAGGAGGGGGGGGGGTTCTAGGGTTTCCGGACCCCCCCCCCTCCCAGCCAAAAAATAAAAATATTGAATGAGGTATGCATTTCTTTATTTTACATTGAGTTTCAATTTTTGGGGTATTAATCAGTGACAAAATCTGCTGCCTGAAACTGGTAATGATCATCCTCAGAATGCACCAGATTGCACCATTTTGCATCCTTTTTTTCAAAATGTTCCGGGGGGGCATGCCCCCGGACCCCCTAGCAAGCTAGGCGCTTTGCGCCGTCGGCTCGGCGCTTCGCGCCTTCACACCCATATCTTCACAATATACTTTTGAAAAAAACCACCCATAAAATGAACTGATCCGCCCCTGCCGCCAGGGGGGACATCCCCCTGGGCCACCACTGGCAACCCCCCCCCCCCCCCCTCCTCTTCGCCTAGTCCGGCCCTGTCGTCAGTTTTACTGCGTTTTGCACGAGCGGCCGACTACGGTCATTGTGAAAAAATGCAGTGCGTTCACTTTCATTCTGTGAGTTCCACAGCTTGACTAAATGTAGTAATTTCGCGTTACGAGACTTGGGTTTTTTGGGCGTCCTTTCTTTGTTTCGAAATGACTCCGCGATTTGTGCCTGGAACTAGTATCGATGTTGCACCGCTATTTTTCCAGTTTCAAAACTAGTCGCAAGATTTATTTTGTGTTTGTTTAACGAGTTGTTGCAACAATGTATGTCAGTCTCAAATCGATATACATCTGTTCAGATCCCTGTTGGTTTTCCGTAGACCATAAATAACCCTTTCAGCCTCGGTAACTGCATGAAAGAATATTCAGCGAACGTTGACTGAGCGCTTAATTGTATCCATGCATAATTCATATTTGTTCACACAGTATGGCGACATATAATGCAGTCACTCTTGCGTTCCAAGAAATACCGCAGAATTCGCTGTTCCTGCTAATTTTTCAACATGTATTGATATTTTGAATCAATTTTGCTGTCCAAAGTCTTTCGCAATGGCAACACAAAATCATTGCCAACTGTGCCCCATTTCCGGTTGAAACTTTTTGCCCCTTTAAAGGTTTTGAGACACGTTTTAGAAATCTGTAAGAGCACTTTTCAGATGATTGGGTTTTTAGCCACCACGATGTAATTTCCTTGCAGGGTTAATTCAGGACAGAGTCTCCATCGTGGACAGCGGAAATCAAAATAGAGCTGTTTCTTTCTAATATTTCAGAGGCGAACGAATTTCAAGCTTTGCTCTTTTTCTGTTTATCTTGATGTTTTCTGTTATTTTATTCTGTTTGCAACGCCTAAAAAATAACTGGACCTAGGTTCTGTTGGCTAGCTTGTAATGGCTTCAAAAAAGCATTATTTTATGTGTTAGAATTTTCACGGCTAAAAGAATAGCCAGCTTGTGCTTGTTCATTTTTGACCGGCTCAAAAATAGTTCGATTTTCCCAATAATTTTGTGAGTAAAAAATCAAGCTTCTCTCACACACACATATTCCATTGAAAGGTTCTCTTCTTCTTCGTTCATGGGCTGAAACTCCCACGTTCACTCATGTTTTGGCATGAGTGGGTTTTTACGTGTTTTACCGTTTTTACCCCGCCATTCAGGCAGCCACACGCCGCTTTCGGGGGACTTTAAAATGCAGACCAACACACTGTCATTACGGCGACCTACTAATGCACCCAGCACGAAGACCAACCTTGAATATTTGTCTGACCAAACAAAGTGTGTCAACAACGCCTGTTGCCGGGCCGTCTGGCTGGGTCCCGCAAATTGGTATTGCCCACATAGAACGTGACACTGTTTTCACTGTGGCCCCGGAACGAGGATTCTCGAACACTTTCTGTAATCTTGTCTCAATCTCCAGAGTGTCAGAGCACCGTAGCAAATGTGATGAATTATAATCTAGCTTTTGTAATTGCTTTTATTTATTTTAGATTAGTCTTGGCTGAAAATCCAGCGGTTTTCAGTTTCTGTGCAGAGCTTTCGCGGAAAAACATACTGAAGCAGAAGAGATAGGCTTACGCTTTGAGAATACGTCTAAATCATCTCTTTGATTTGACTACTCAGATACTTACGGGCTTGGCTGATTGCATAATAAAAGTGAGAATTACTATCGTAACTCACTTCCACTTCCGACTCAAGGACATCGACTGAACAAACCAATGCTTCTCTTCTTGACACTGTATTCGAAAGTGACATCTCTGACGCCATAAGAAAAACAAAACTTGACTAAATGTAACAAGTCGCGTAAGGCAAAATTACTTCATTTAGTCAAGCTGTGGAACTCACAGAATGAAACTGAACGCACTGCATTTTTTCACAATGACCGTAGTCCGCCGCTAGTGCAAAAGGCAGTGAAAGTGACGAGCCTGTTCAGCGCGGTAGCGGTTGCGCTGTGCTGCATAGCACGCTTTACTGTACCTCTCTTCGTTTTAACTTTCTGAGCGTGTTTTTAATCCAAACATATCATATCTATATGCTTTTAGAATCAGGAACCGACAAGGAATAAGATGAAATTGTTTTTAAAACGATTTCGGAAATTTAATTTTAATCATAATTTTTATATTTTTAATTTTCAGAGCTTGTTTTTAATCCGAATATAACATATTTATATGTTTTTGGAATCAGACCGTGATGAAGAATAAAATAAAAGTAATTTTGCATCGTTTTATAAACAAATATTTAAATTACAATTTTCAGATTTGTAATGACCAAAGTCATTAATTAAATTTTTAAGCCTCCATGCTGAAATGCAATACTGAAGTCCGGCCTTTGTCGAAGAGTGCTTGGCCAAAATTTCAATAAATTTGATTGAAAAATGAAGGTGTGACAGTGCCGCCTCAACTTTTACAAAAAGCCGGATATGACGTCATAAAAGACATTTATCGAAAAAATGAAAATGTTTCTGGGGATATCATACCCAGGAACTCTCGTGTCAAATTTCATAAAGATCGGTCCAGTAGTTTACTCTGAATCGCTCTACACACACACACAGACACACACACACACATACACCACGACCCTCGTCTCGATTCCCCCTCTATGTTAAAACATTTAGTCAAAACTTGACTAAATATAAAAAGAAGGAGAAGACGTCATAATGCAAAGCTTGGTGTCACGTAAAACATTGTGTGTATTCTCCCAGGAACTGACAGAGAATTCCAAAAAAGAAGTCTGTCTCGGTAATTTCGTCTTATCAGCAGAAGAAAATGAATCGTAAGGTCACCGCCAGGCTGTGCATGTATCGGTGTCGTATGTCATTAACAGGCGTATGGCGTTTTCCTGTAAGATATCGACATTCTTTCAGACTACCTGAGCTATATCTCACTTCTTTTTTCCCCATTTCATGTCTTTGACTGCACTGTTGCCTTGTTGGAGTGGCTGCTAGTATCGGCATATCATCTTTGAATTTGTCTCCAGGAAATAGTTAAGTATTTCTCCTTTTTAGCAAAACTCTCAGAGACGAGCGTCTAGAAAACAAAAGAGCTTTTCTTGCACACCCTCTGACCCACTTTTGTCGTCGCAGATTCCATCGTTGCAGGTAAAGTAACTGAGCAGCCACCTGAGGGCCCGCGATACCAGTCCGGAATCTCTGAGGTTCCTTTTTCCAAGTCGCCAGTAGTTCGCTTTAAGCCCTTGAAATCCGTTGTTGGGCCTTACTTGACTACTCCATATATGTCCTGTCATTACTTGACATGTTTGTGCTTTTCCTCCTTATTTAATCATGATTTGATTTCTTTCTTTAATTTCTATCATTACTTTATATCTTCTCGTCTTTTCCTGAGTTAACTTCCTCCTTTAATTTTTGCCATTGCTTTACATTTTCCTGCATTCCTCCCAAATTGTGTCTCTACTTCCTGCTTTAGTTTTTGCCGTTGCCTTAAATTTTCCAAAATTGTATTTTGGCATCCACCTCCAACTTTTGCCGCTGATTTACATTTTTCCCAAATTATATCTTGACTTCCTCCTGACCTCTCTGACATTTCTTTACTTTTTACCACATTTTTCCAAATAATGCTTTGATTTCCTCCTTCAGTTTCTGCAGTTAATTGACATTTTTCTACATTTTGCTTTGATTTCCTCCTTCAGTTTCTGCAGTTAATTGACATTTTTCCAAATTTTGCTTTGATTTCCTCCTTCAGTTTCTGCAGTTAATTGACATTTTTCTACATTTTTCCAAAATGTGTCTTAATTAACATCCTTCTTTAATTTCGGTCTTTTCTTTACGTGCACTTGCATTTTACCCAAAACGCTTATCCGTAACCGGACAACTAAATAATTCACTGGATCCTAGAAAAGGGCTTGCAAAAGAAGACGAGGTGTGTGAGCGTATTGGGTGGAATTTTGATACGAATGCATCTTCAGGTATTCTGTAAATCGCTAGATGGCAATGACCAAATTTACCTGATGATAAGTCATCAATCAAGAGTCACGATCACCAGTTGTATTGTCCATCCTACAGCCATCACAGTTTTGTATTAAATTGAGGACTGGCTTTGAAGAAGCAAACAGAAAAACAGGCAGGCAGGCACTATTCAGGAGGAAACTAAAAATAATAAAACTTTCTTTTCAACATCAGGAAAACTTTGCAACTATAAATGTATGCCCTTTGGGAGTATCCCCGCAAACGCCCGTTCGTTCTTACGCGGGAAGAAAAAAAAATAAAAATACCAACACTTTCTCTTCAACAAAAAGAGTAGCTTGAAATATTGCCCTTTACGAAGAGTCTCCTCGCAAATTCCCGTTCGTCAATATATGCTGCTAGACACTGCCTGCAAAAACAAAACAAAAAAAGTGTAATAGTTGCTTCAACTTTCTTTTCAACAACAAGAAAAGCTTGAAGCAACGCCCTGTACGAAGAGTCTCCACAAAATGCCCGTCGGTCCGAAAACGCCGCAAGCAACCTGTCAGTAGACAGTGCCTCAGACATCCAGCGAGCGTGTATAGGCAGAAGCCTTTCCGCTAGCCTCTGATGGCTTCGGGGACCATCGATCAGCCACGGTAATCGATACAGCTGATTAGGTAACAGGCACGGGTCGTTGGACAGGCTAATTGAAACATTAGGTTCCGTCACACGGGGACGACGAGGGGAAAATATTTGATTTCACCCCTCTCCAACCTCTTTTCTTCTACTTTCCATATTTTGTTTCCCTGTGGGCGTAAACAAAGTGACAGAGTATTTCCAGCAGAGAATGCTGATGTGATGGAAATTGTATTTCGTAGTAATGTCGTCAGTGGTGCTGCTAGTGGTGATTGGTGGTGGTGGTAGTGGTGGCGACGACTACAACGTCGACGAAGAAGATGTTGATGATGACTCTGATGACTACGACGACGACGACAATGCTGCTGCTGCTGCTGCTGCTGCTGCTTCTGCTGCTGCTGCTGCTGCTGCTGCTGCTGCTGCTTCTGCTGCTGCTGCTGCTGCTGATGATGATGATGAGGAGGAGGATGAGGATGAAAAAACACATTATATATTCAACAGCAGTAATCAACTACCCAATTGGCCACAGAATCGTTGTTGCCTACAAGGAAGTAACTGGTTGTTAAGGAAACAGTTTAATCTCCTGCAAACGCGATACACGTAGACCGCATTAACGGCCCACGTAAGCTTGTTTGGCGCAAGGTCCTAGATGTAAGAAACTGGCCAAGGTCCTAGATGTAAGAAATTGGCCAAGGTCCTAGATGTAAGAAACTGGCCAAGGTCCTAGATGTAAGAAACTGGCCAAGGTCCTAGATGTAAGAAACTGGCCAAGGTCCTAGATGTAAGAAACTGGCCAAGGTCCTTGATGTAAGAAACTGGCCAAGGTCCTAGATGTAAGAAATTGGCCTACAAGGCATACGCATGATAACCACCCAAACAATGTTTGGCTCAAAATGTCGTGGTTTTTTTTCAGCTTGGCGGAATTTTTTCATGAATAAAAGTCTGAAATTATGAAGAGAAAATGTAAGTTTTACGCCCTCACGGCAAAGCCATTAGGGGCATGTTAACACGGGAAAACCCGGCTTTGTATGAAAAATAAAAAATAAAAATGGGGGGGGGGGGGGGGTGAAGACAGCTGGCTGCCGGCTGCTAGAGGAGACCTGAAATGGGCTAGGGACCGGGTTGGGTCGTCTTGGGTCAGTGCTGAAATGGTTACTTTATTGGCTGTTGGCCGAACGGACACCCGCGGGCTTCATATTTTTGCATGCATGTATTCGTGTTTCCAAAGCCTGAGGCTTTCGCTGAGATCCAGGGATCTTTATCGTGCGCATGCGTGCACACGGGGGTGTTCGGACACCGAGGAGAGTCTGCACAAAGTTGACTCTGGGACACACATCCCGCGCCGAACTTGGGGGTTGAACCCACGCTGATAGTAACAACCGGTTTTAAAGCCAGCGCCTCTACCGACTGGGCAAACTCCCCCCCCCCCCCCAATTGGTTGGGGTCAAGAAGTTCTATGGAGGGCGGGGGGTATGGAGTAACACAGAGTGTTTTGCTCAGAACATTCCCACCCAAGCAGAGCCGCGCTAGGGGTACGCATTACCGTGAAGCTGGCAGTAAGTGCTACCAAATGTCTGTGTCTACCACTCGGTGGTGACTTAATGTGGGTCTATGTAAGCAGATGCCAGCGCAAGCAATCTGATGCAGAGTCAGGAGGCGGTTTGGTACAAGAGAACCTTAGAGGCCACAGCCTCGGCCGTCTAAGGGATCTGTGTGTCTGGAGGCACATTTGGTTTCTGAGGTTCAAGCGGAGCTGTTGCCTTTGCTCCCAAGTTCCCGTGTCTGGAGGCGTTTTGGGTATGGAAGCAATCCTGTAGGTTGGGGCCTCTGCCTTTCAGGATGCCAGGACTACAAAATGTGTGTCTTGGGATTATGTAACATGCTATTGATTTTATCCAAGCAGAAACGAACTTTCAGAATCGAATTAGCCTGTCTCTCGTTAAGAGTGGTCAAGGAAAGCACTTGGCTTCCATCACTCTAGCTGGTCAATCTGGGGCTTCTATCTTCGCGTCTGATTGGCTGAGAGCCAGGAAGGTTACACACGCGTCATTATGTGATTGGCTGAAGGTCTGTTCTTTGGTTTCTGTTCTCTAATTCGTGGTGGTGCCAAGTTGCCAAGTATGTGTGTGTGTGTGTGTGTGTGTGTGTGTGTGTGTGTGTGTGTGTGTGTGTGTGTGAGTGAGTGTCTTTTGGTGTTTTTGTGTATGCGTGCGTGCGTGCGTGCGTGCATGCGTGCATGCGTGTGTGTGGGGGGGGTGCATCTGTGTATCTTTGTGTGTGTGTGTCTGTTTGTCTCTCTGTTTATTCTTACCATACGAGCCAACAGTGAAAGAATATTGTATCTGGTAGGTGTCCTTGCATTTCCCTGTCCACTGCTGCTTATTACTAACAATCTCTCTGAGCTTTTGTTACCATACACTCATTCCTACGTTGTGGGTCAACAGTGAACGCCGTTGAAAGAGCCTTAATACTAAACTAATGGCTTACCATTAATTTCAAAGTGAAGGAATGAATATGTGACGGCCGTGACTGGCCCTGCTGTGTTGATAAGGCATTAAGCTTAAAGGTCAAGAAAACAGTTTCTTGAATTTTTAATAACTTAAAGGACTGGGTGGCCGAGTGGTAACGCACTTGCGCTCGGAAGCGAGAGGTTGCGAGTTCGACCCTGGGTCAGGGCGTTAGCAATTTTCTCCCCCCTTTCCTAACCTAGGTGGTGGGTTCAAGTGCTAGTCTTTCGGATGAGACGAAAAACCGAGGTCCCTTCGTGAACACTACATTGGGGTGTGCACGCACGTTAAAGATCCCACGATTGACAAAAGGGTTTTTGCTGGCAAAATTGTACAGGCATAGATAAAAAATGTCCACCAAAATACCCGTGTGACTTGGAATAATAGGCCGTGAAAAGTAGGATATGCGCCGAAATGGCTGCGATCTGCTGTTCGATGTGTATGCGTGATGTATTGTGTAAAAAAATTCCATCTCACACGGCATAATTTTTGTTTTTTTGTTTTTTTTGTTTTGTTGCTTTAAAACGCCCAGCCGACCACGAAGGGCCATATCAGGGCGGTACGGCATAAATAGATCCCTGCGCCTTGAGTCCGAGTCTGGAGATACGCGCGCGATATAAGACTTCATATATAACTTCCGTACAGAGACGGCTAGGGTAGTCAATGTGTACTCTACGGTCTCTGATTTTAGTACGTTTAAAGGCACAGCCCTTCCCGTGTGAACTATAAGGGGGCCGGGTAGCTCAGGTGGTAGAGCACTGGACTTGTGATCCTAGAGTCACGGGTAACTCAGGTGGTAAAGCACTGGACTTGTGATCCTAGAGTCCCGGGTAGCTCAGGTGGTAAAGCACTGGACTTGTGATCCTAGAGTCCCGGGTAGCTCAGGTGGTAAAGCACTGGACTTGTGATCCTAGGGTGCCGGGTAGCTCAGGTGGTAAAGCACTGGACTTGTGATCCTAGGGTCCCGGGTAGCTCAGGTGGTAAAGCACTGGACTTGTGATCCTAGGGGCCCGGGTAGCTCAGGTGGTAAAGCACTGGACTTGTGATCCTAGGGTCCCGGGTAGCTCAGGTGGTAAAGCACTGGACTTGTGATCCTAGAGTCCCGGGTAGCTCAGGTGGTAAAGCACTGGACTTGTGATCCTAGAGTCCCGGGTAGCTCAGGTGGTAAAGCACTGGACTTGTGATTCTAGAGTCACGGGTTCGAATCCAGGCCGGGACGGACACGGGTCAACTTTATGTGAAGACTCAGAGACGGTATCAATGTCCTATCCCCGTGTCACCACAGTGGTACGTTAAAAACCTGGGTCATTTAAGTGCATGCGGCTGGTTACATCTAAACACGCGTACGACCGGGTATCTCATCTAAAGTCGGGGCAACACCCGGGAACATGCCCCTAATAGCTTTGCCGTGAGGGCGTAGAACTTGAATTTCTCTCGTGTAAACCATTCGGTTGAGATCTGCCCAGGCTTTTACTTGGGATAAAGGGCGGGGATGTAGCTCAGTCGGTAGCGCGCTGGATTTGTATCCAGTTGGCCGCTGTCAGCGTGAGTTCGTCCCCACGTTCGGCGAGAGATTTATTTCTCAGAGTCAACTTTGTGTGCAGACTCTCCTCGGTGTCCGAACACCCCCGTGTGTACACGCAAGCACAAGACCAAGTGCGCACAAAAAGATCCTGTAATCCATGTCAGAGTTCGGTGGGTTATAGAAACACGAAAATATCCAGCATGCTTCCTCCGAAAGCGGCGTATGGCTGCCTAAATGGCGGGGTAAAAACGGTCATACACGTAAAAGCCGTGGGAGTTTCAGCCCATGAACGAACAAACAAACAACTTGGGATAAAAAAAACCTCCCTCCACTGGACACACACCAAACATCAAGGCCAGCAGCTTTCTGTGCAGGGAGGACATTGTTTGATGAATTAATTGTTTAACTGACACGAGTGTCAATCAGCGAAATTAATTCGTAAAATCTGGCCACTCTTGACAGGAAACAGCCAGGCTGTGGATTGTTGGTGTATGCCCAGATGGAGGATGGGTCCTATTTCAGACGGGCGCAGTGGCGGGGTGGTAAGACGTCGGCCTCCTAATCGGGAGGTCGTGAGTTCGAATCCCGGTCGCTGCCGCCTGGTGGGTGAAGAGTGGAGATTTTTCCGATCTCCCAGGTCAACTTATGTGCAGACCTGCTTAGTGACTTAACCCCCTTCGTGTGTACACGCAAGCACAAGACCAAGTGCGCACGGAAAAGATCCTGTAATCCATGTCGGAGTTCGGTGGGTTATGGAAACACGAAAATACCCAGCATGCCTACTCAACGAAAGCGGGTGAGCTGACTATGCTCTCAGAGTATAGCGTGGGGAACCCAAATGGGCAAACGAGCTCACACGTAACCAGAAAATTCTGGCCGGAACGCTGAAGAAGAAGAAGACGGTCCTATTTCGAGTAAAAACCTCGACAGATCTGAGATGGTGATTAAAATGGACGAACTCCGGAAATAGCTCTGTGAATGCGCTTGCTTTTATTGAGGCAAGCTTAATTTTCGCACCTGCTCCTTGTCCGGATGTTTCAGACACACCCCGGCCTCGCTGGTGACTGGCCTAGAATGTCACGTGGGAAAGTTTGCCTCAATAAAAGCAAGAGCCTTCATTCCCTCTTCCACACCCCAGACAAACCCGACAGAGTTATTTCCGAACATGGTCTATTGCCATCTCATCGTTGTTCACTCTTAGTGAGACCAGGACAGCGGCTAGGCTAGGACACGCACAGACCCGGTTTATTTGATTGATTCATAGAGAACAAAGTCAGTGGGCTGTTTTCATAATGTCAAGCAGTCAACATATAAGCAACTCTTGAAAAGCACGTTACATATGGATCGGTCATTATGTAATTAAACGCAACAATAACCGCTGACCGACCCCTGGCCTTAAGCCTATCTGACCGGAGGAAGGTTTTATTGATTAAATATGTACTTGTGTGTATCTCTTCGTTGCTTACGGTTGCAGAAAGCACCAGCACGCGGATAATGATGTCAGTCCACGCACAAGAATTGCACATATAAGGGAAGGAACCCTAATATGGACCACTTTTTGTTTTATGCCGATAACTTGCTCGTATTCTTGCGAAGAAGTTTCATTTTGTGCTTGGTAGTTGTTCTTCCTTTAGTGAACCGTTATGCCAAATTAGAACGAATAAGCTTTGATAGACATTCAGGAAAAATTAAATACAGACAAATTAACAACTGGTCCATATTAGGAGCCGGTCCATATTAGGGGCCCTTCCCCTAAGTCTAAAATCATGAACAATACCATTCTTTTCTTACTTGCCGTCGTAGTCAGTGTAGGTGACCTAGTCACCAAGTAGGCTAAAAGCCATTTAAGTGTCATGCATGCCGTTACATGCAATCCAGCGGTTATGAATATACATGCCAGATAATCAAGCGTGAAAAAGGAGCTTCGCTTCCGTTTGAAGTTTTGCATGTAAGGGTTTCTTTTCGTTATTTTGTTTCCTATTCTTTTGGTTTTTTTATTGTTTTGTTTTGTTTTGTTTCTTTTCTTTTTTACATTTAGTCAAGTTTTGACTAAATGTTTTAACATAGAGGGGGAATCGAGACGAGGGTCACGGTGTATGTGTGTATGTGTGTATGTGTGTGTGTGTGTGCGTGTGTGTGTGTAGAGCGATTCAGACCAAACTACTGGACCGATCTTTATGAAATTTGACATGAGCGTTCCTGGGTATGATATCCCCAGATATTTGTTTATTTTTTTGATAAATGTCTTTGATGACGTCATATCCGGCTTTTTGTAAAAGTTGAGGCGGCACTGTCACACCCTCATTTTTCAATCAAATTGATTGAAATTTTGGCCAAGCAATCTTCGACAAAGGCCGGACTTTGGTATTGCATTTCAGCTTGGAGGCTTAAAAATTAATTAATGACTTTGGTCATTAAAAATCTGAAAATGGTAATTAATTTTTTTTATATAAAACGATCCAAAATTACGTTCATCTTATTCTTCATCATTTTTTTTATTCCAAAAACATATAATTATGTTTTAAAATTAATAACAAGCTCTAAAAATTAAAAATATAAAAATTATGATTAAAATAACATTTCCGAAATCAATTTAAAAACAAATTTATCTTATTCCTTGTCGGTTCCTGATTCCAAAAACATATAGATAGGATATGTTTGGATCAAAAACACGCTCAGAAAGTTAAAAAGAAGAGAGGTACAGAAAAGCGTGCTATGCAGCACAGCGCAACCACTACCGCGCTAAACAGGCTCGTCAATTTCACTGCCTTCTACGGACTACGGTCATTGTGAAAAAATGCAGTGCGTTCAGTTTCATTCTGTGAGTTCCACAGCTTGACTAAATGTAGTAATTTCGCCTTACGCGACTTGTTTAATATAAGTCTTTCCTTTCCTTTTCTTGTCTTTCCATATTTTATTTTCTTGTCACGGCTGACGTCATATCATTCGACGTCATGTTGGGCAAGAGGTAAATGCAAAACAAGGCAAAAGCAAGGACACCGGAAGCTGTTGATCGTTTGTACACATGCGCAGCCAATGCACTTTGACACAGTCTGATCACGGACCTACATTCCTGATTGAACGAAAAGCAGGTGAAATGACAACGAACTACCAGTAAGGCGAACTCGGTGCGCTAGCTGCACGCAGTAGTTGGCCCTGCATGAGGGGAGAACAACTGCGGGTCATTCAAAAGGAAATTAATCGCACATGTTGTTTCACCTGAAAGTATTACAACGTAGGGGAAGGGCCCCTAATATGGACCACTTTTTGTTTCATGCTGATAACTAGCTTGTTTTCTTGCGAAGAAGTTTCATTTTGTGTTTGGTAGTCCTTCTCTCTTATGCCTAATGAGAGTGAAATAGCTTTGATAGACATTCAGCAAAAATTAAATACAGAAAAAATCACAAAGGGTCCATATTAGGAGCCTGGGCGCCTAATATGGACCAGTGAAGCGGCCTTCACGAATCACTGTCAAAAGCCCCCTATACTTCAAAATAACATGATACAACTTATTGTGCATGTCAGACTAATTCAAATATGCTTTAGATTTATCTGTTTCGGGTTGATGAGAGCATTATTTGAAGCACACCAGGAAACTAAAGAAGCTTATCAAAAACAGAGTGAAAATAAGTGAAATTATCAACTTCCGCAAAAAGAAGACAATTTGATATATTTTTTTGAAAGCTCGAGGGCTAGTTATAGGTTATTTTCAGCAAGCTTCTTAATGAATTAATGAAAATAGCCTTTAGCTTTTATTTTCTTCGATTTGTTGAAGGTGGTCCATATTAGGGGACTCACACATACTTTGAGATTTTGCTATTATTTTTTGTTTGCAGTAGAAACTCGGGGTCAAAACTGCTAAAATGTAACAAATACTGTCTTAGCTGTCATATATAGCAATTTTTGTGTGATAAAAGCTTTGCAGACCTGTTTACCCCCATAAGTGTTTTGGAGTAATGCTCAGCCCCAAAAATAGTAATCCTGGCACAAAAATAGTAATCATCCAGCATTCGTCGCCAATTACAACGCTCATGACAACTGTGTCTGCGAAACGCAGTCATGCACATATATCCATCATTCACAAACAAAACACATAGTCAATTGTTGCAGTCATCATAATTTCAAAGAAGATCACATCAAAGGCACATGCATCACTGATTCTTTTTCTTTTGCTCGTAGTACTGTAGGCCTTTTTCAGTGTGTCAAGCGCTTCTCTACTGTACTTGCGCTTGCCGAATGAGTGAGGGCGAGACTTCACCACTAGAAGGCTCTCCAGCGTCTCATCAGACAGACATGATCTCTGGTCAGTCCTGTGCTTTTTCACCCCATTTTGCCATTGAAAAAAACCCAATGCCAAACATGTGAATTAATAAAATAAAAAAATAAAAAATAAATTTTAACTTTTTTTTTTTAACTTTTTTTTTATTTAAGCCTAACGGTTTTAAGGTTTGTGTTTCTGCAACTGTTTTGACATGCGCAAGTTATCCAGATAGGGTGAATACAGCGATTGGAATTGTTTTTAGCGCTCTAGCGCCGTTAGTTTGTCATATCAAAAGGTGGTCCATATTAGGAGC
>NC_090261.1:58677885-58701011 GCF_037325665.1 Littorina saxatilis | reverse complement strand
TTTGACAGAAAAAGATACAGGCATGTCTTTTGCACTTAAAAAAGAGTATTTCACTCAATTCAGTCCTACTTTTTTTCCTGGTGTCCATGTCCCATGGTTGTGACCCAGTATCTAGGATGTGCACATATATATATGTGTGGTGCCGGGTTGCCATGACGGGCCGCATGCGAATGCATGTACTTTGAATATTTCCTCCCACATAGGTGGTATTACAAAACAAGTCCACAAAGAACTTGCTAACGAAATTCCTTCCATTCTCTCTCTCCCCGGACGGCGAACCTCCCCAGGGCCACACCAGAAGAAGCAAATCAGAGAAATCGCTGCCAGACAAAAAATCAGGTCAGGTCCATCAGTCAAAGCCAGGAGCATTGGGAACATCGCTGGCGAAATGCGTGCTGAATTTCACGCTACATTTCTTGCACACGGAAACATAATTATAACAATAAAACGAACTGCATTCGGCTTTGCATATTCGTCTCTTTAAAAATCAATTCACCTTCATTCTTGTCAAACTCGTGACATCTTGTCCAGGCATACCTAGCTGTATCAGGAAATCTACAGCCCTATAGGGGAAGGGCTCCTAATATGGACCGGCTCCTAATATGGACCACCTCCTGTTCTGACAAACTAACGGCACTAGAACGCTCAAAACTATTTCATTCGCTGTATTCACCCTCTCTGGATAACTTGCACATATGTCAAAACAGTTGCAGAAACACAAACCTCAAAACCGTTAGACTTTTTCTATTTTTTTCACTTTTGGCAGGGTTCACTCTAAATTTGCCGCCTAAAACGGACTCGTTTCTGTCCACAGCCAAAGCTTTTATTACACACAAATTGCTATATATGACAGCTAAGACCGTATCTGTTTCATTTTAGCAGTGTTGACCCCGAGTTTCTACTGCAAACAAAAAATAATAGCAAAATCTCAAAGTATGTGTGAGTCCCCTAATATGGACCACCTTCAACAAATCGAAGAAAATAAAAGCTAAAGGCTATTTTCATTAATTCATTAAGAAGCTTGCTGGAAATAACCTATAACTAGCCCTCAAGATTTCAAAAAAATATAACAAATAGTCTTTTTTTCGTGGAAGTTGATAATTTCACTTATTTTCACTCTGTTTTTGATAAGCTTCTTTAGTTTCCTGGTGTGCTTCAAATAATGCTCTCATCAACCCGAAACAGATAAATCTCAAGCATATTCTAATTAGTCTGACTTGCACACTAAGTTGTATCATGTTATTTTGAAGTATAGGGGGCTTTTTACAGTGATTCGTGAAGGCCGCTTCACTGGTCCATATTAGGCGCCCAGGCTCCTAATATGGACCATTTGTGATTTTTTTCTGTATTTAATTTTTGCTGAATGTCTATCAAAGCTATTTCACTCTCATTAGGCCTAACGGTTAACCTAAGAGAGAAGGACTACCAAACACAAAATGAAACTTCTTCGCAAGAAAACAAGCTAGTTATCAGCATGAAACAACAAGTCGCGTAAGGCGAAATTACTACATTTAGTCAAGCTGTGGAACTCACAGAATGAAACTGAACGTAGTCCGCCGCTAGTGCAAAAGGCAGTGAAAGTGACGAGCCTGTTTGGCTCGGTTGCGCTGTGCTTCATAGCACGCTTTACTGTACCTCTCTTCGTTTTAACTTTCTGAGCGTGTTTTTAATCCAAACATATCATATCTATATGTTTTTGGAATCAGGAACCGACAAGCAATAAGATGAAATAGTTTTTGAAACGATTTCGGAAATTTAATTTTAATAATAATTTTTATATTTTTAATTTTCAGAGCTTGTTTTTAATCCAAATATAACATATTTATATGTTTTGGGAATCAGAAAATGATGAAGAATAAGATGAACGTAAATTTGGATCGTTTTATAAAAAAAAAAATTTTTTTTTACAATTTTCAGATTTTTAATGACCAAAGTCATTAATTAATTTTTAAGCCACCAAGCTGAAATGCAATACCGAACACCGGCCTTCGTCGAAGATTGCTGGGCCAAAATTTCAATCAATTTGATTGAAAAATGAGGGTGTGACAGTGCCGCCTCAACTTTTACAAAAAGCCGGATATGACGTCATCAAAGGTATTTATCGAAAAAAAGAAAATAATTTCCGGGGATATCATTCCCAGGAACTCTCGTGTCAAATTTCATAAAGATCGGTCCAGTAGTTTGGTCTGAATCGCTCTACACACACACACAGACACACATACACACACACGCACACACACACACACACACCACAACCCTCGTCTCGATTCCCCCCTCTACGTCAAAACATGTCAAAACTTGACTAAATGTAAAAAGTGGTCCATATTAGGAGCCCTTCCCCTATATTTTACAAAATCTATGCATGCAAAATGAACAGCCTTCTGGTCAAACTGCATGCAGTTTGATGTCGGCCCGTCTCTGGTCTGGTCTGGTCTGGTCTGGTCTTGGTCTCTCTCTCTCTCTCTCTCTCTCTCTCTCTCTCTCTCTCTCTCTCTCTCTCTCTCTCTCTCTCTCTCTCTCTCTCTCTCTCTCTCTCTCTCTCTCTCTCTCTCTCTCTCTCTCTCTCTCTCTCTCTCTCTCTCTCTCTCTCTCTCTCTCTCTCTCTCTCTCTCTCTCTCTCTCTCTCTCTCTCTCTCTCTCTCTCTCTCTCTCTCTCTCTCTCTCTCTCTCTCTCTCTCTCTCTCTCTCTCTCTCTCTCTCTCTCTCTCTCTCTCTCTCTCTCTCTCTCTCTCTCTCTCTCTCTCTCTCTCTCTCTCTCTCTCTCTCTCTCTCTCTCTCTCTCTCTCTCTCTCTCTCTCTCTCTCTCTCATCTTACCTTATTCATGTCTTTCCAGAAGAGAATGGTCCCTTTCTCGTCCACGCGTAATGTGACAGGGATCCCTGAAGATGAGTTCTGAAAAAAAGACACAAACATTTTTTTTTAAATGACACTTTAATTAATAGACACTTTAACAATGGAAAGTATCGAGACCGTTCCTCCGTGTCTTGGCCATGCGCTGCACCCCTCTCCCCTCTTCCCCGTTCCTCCGTGTCTTGGCCATGCACTGTCTGCACCCCTCTCCTATCTTCCCCGTTCCTCCGTGTCTTGGCCATGCACTGCACCCCTCTCCTATCTTCCCCGTTCCTCCGTGTCTTGGCCATGCACTGCACCCCTCTCCTATCTTCCCCGTTCCTCTGTGTCTTGGCCATGCACTGCACCCCTCTCCTATCTTCCCCGTTCCTCCGTGTCTTGGCCATGCACTGCACCCCTCTCCCATCTTCCCCGTTCCTCTGTGTCTTGGCCATGCACTGCACCCCTCTCCTATCTTCCCCGTTCCTCCGTGTCTTGGCCATGCACTGCACCCCTCTCCCCTCTTCCCCGTTCCTCCGTGTCTTGGCCATGCACTGCACCCCTCTCCCCTCTTCCCCGTTCCTCCGTGTCTTGGCCATGCACTGCACCCCTCTCCCCTCTTCCCCGTTCCTCCGTGTCTTGGCCATGCACTGCACCCCTCTCCCCTCTTCCCCGTTCCTCCGTGTCTTGGCCATGCACTGCACCCCTCTACCATCTTCCCCGTTCCTCCGTGTCTTGGCCATGCACTGCACCCCTCTCCCATCTTCCCCGTTCCTCCGTGTCTTGGCCATGCACTGCACCCCTCTCCCCTCTTCCCCGTTCCTCCGTGTCTTGGCCATGCACTGCACCCCTCTCCCCTCTTCCCCGTTCCTCCGTGTCTTGGCCATGCACTGCACCCCTCTCCCCTCTTCCCCGTTCCTCCGTGTCTTGGCCATGCACTGCACCCATCTCCCCTCTTCCCCGTTCCTCCGTGTCATGGCCATGCACTGCGCCCCTCCCCCATCTTCCCCGTTCCTCCGTGTCTTGGCCATGCACTGCACCCCTCTCCCCTCTTCCCCGTTCCTCCGTGTCTTGGCCATGCACTACACCCCTCTACCATCTTCCCCGTTCCTCCGTGTCTTGGCCATGCACTGCACCCCTCTACCATCTTCCCCGTTCCTCCGTGTCTTGGCCATGCACTGCACCCCTCTCCCCTCTTCCCCGTTCCTCCGTGTCTTGGCCATGCACTGCACCCCTCTCCCCTCTTCCCCGTTCCTCCGTGTCTTGGCCATGCACTGCACCCCTCTCCCCTCTTCCCCGTTCCTCCGTGTCTTGGCCATGCACTGCACCCCTCCCTCTCTTCCCCGTTCCTCCGTGTCTTGGCCATGCACTGCACCCCTCTCCCATCTTCCCCGTTCCTCCGTGTCTTGGCCATGCACTGCACCCCTCTCCCCTCTTCCCCGTTCCTCCGTGTCTTGGCCATGCACTGCACCCCTCTCCCCTCTTCCCCGTTCCTCCGTGTCTTGGCCATGCACTGCACCCCTCTCCCCTCTTCCCCGTTCCTCCGTGTCTTGGCCATGCACTGCACCCCTCTCCCCTCTTCCCCGTTCCTCCGTGTCTTGGCCATGCACTGCACCCCTCTCCCATCTTCCCCGTTCCTCCGTGTCTTGGCCATGCACTGCACCCCTCTCCCATTTTCCCCGTTCCTCCGTGTCTTGGCCATGCACTGCACCCCTCTCCCATCTTGCCCGAACCCCACAAAAGAAGAAATGACACTTTTTTTTCGAGTGGCATTTCATCTTGTACAAAAACAGCTGTAACACGAACGGGAAAGACATTTCAAATAGTAGACATATAAATTATAGCTACTTGCATGAAAGTTGAGGATGTTAAAAATAAAAATAAGTGTAGATGCTGATCGTGGTCGTGATTTTACCTAGGGTTATGTGTATAATTTTGACATCCTCTATAGATTGATAACCAGGAAAGCCATCAGGGAATTGTTTCTTAATTAAGGAATAGACGATTGTCGGAAATAACTCCGTCGGGTTTGTATGGGTTACGAAAGTGAATACCCTTGCTTTTCCTCGATAAGGCACACACAAAAAAATAATAGGTGTGGTTACGGTAACATAGCCAAAAAAAATTGGGTAGGAAGGTAGGCAATCTTTTTCTTTTTAACTTTTTTTTCTAATGTGTATAAATTAAACCTACTTGACAGGGAAATAAGTGTGCGACTCGAGCGATTTCGCTTTCATTGCGTTTTCTGCACTCGGTTTTTTTTTGTGTTTTTTTTTGACAAATTATGTAATAAAAAGTTATAGGGTCGGCCCCTAAAAATAGGGTAGGTCGGGTTACTGTAACCACACCTATTTTTTTTTAGGCCTAAATAACTTCACACGTGCTCCTGTCCACAGTGTTTGTCCCGAGTAAAAAGCAAGGGAATTCACTCTTTCACAACCCATACAAAGCCGACAGAGTTAGTTTCAGAACTCGTCTGTTCCTGACGGTAAATTTGATCCGTACATTCTTGAGCTTAGGGAGCTGGAAAGGTTGGATATCTATTCAATAAAACCCAGCTTTCCTGATCCTCTAAGTACTGTTCTGGCTGCATGCCAGTCGGTCATTTCCTTCGCCTTACAGTCATTAGCGTGACACGCACGCTTCCTGATAAAATTTGTCATTTGTGCTATCTCCCTAATTCGCTGAGTGGAAGACACTTCACATACTGACCAAACTTCACACGGAGCCAAATCCGGAGATAGCCATTGTTCGTTAAAATGATCTCTCTCTTTGTCTTTGTCTCTGTCTGTCTGTCTCTGTCTGTCTGTCTCTGTCTCTGTCTCTGTCTCTCTCTCTCTCTCTCTCTCTCTCTCTCTCTCTCTCTCTCTCTCTCTCTCTCTCTCTCTCTCTCTCTCTCTCATATGAAGAGTATATATATATATGCTCTTCATACATCATCTGACATCAACATCATATGTTGATTTTTTCCCACCTCTTCTTGTTTTTTTCAAAACTTTGTGTTATTATTATTATTATTATTATTATTATTATTATTATTATTATTATTATTATTATTATTATTATTATGTGTCTGTGCGTCTCAATGACTGATTGTAACAAAAAGGCCTAGCCTTAAGATTAATTTAAAAACACCCACGACCTTCTATATAATTACTTTAAAGAGTCCTCCCCCCCCTCCCCCTCAATCTGCAAAAAATAATCCAGCCCAAAACAAAAACAAAAACAAATCCTATTGTTAACAGAAAGCTTCCGGCTATTAAATTCTTGGCAAATGTCCAGGCGGACGGATACTCTATCCCGATTCAAATACCTCGACGAATCTTAAGTTGTTTATATATGCATTATGGTGGGTTACATGAGAAGGAAAGCACATTTAAATAGGCAGAGAACAGAACTGAAAACTGATTACAAACAGTCATCCTCTTTATATAAAAAAATAAAATAAAAACCCAATAGCTTTAACAGCATGAAAACTGAAAGTGTAATGGAGGCAGATGCCTACAGACCAATGCTTCAACGCACATTCATCTGTCTCTGTCTCTCTCTCTGTCTCTCTCTCTGTCTCTGTCTCTCTCTCTGTCTCTCTCTCTGTCTCTGTCTCTCTCTCTGTCTCTCTCTCTGTCTCTCTCTCTCTCTCTCTCTCTGTCTCTCTCTGTCTCTCTCTCTCTCTCTCTCGAACTTCGAGTAGTTTACATTGTGCAATTAATATTAAAACACCCACGACCTTCCATAATAATTATATTACTTTAAAGATGCCTTCCAATGCTCCAACGCACATTACATTTACACCCTACCAGTGCTGCACAATGTCCCTATAGGTATCCGGCGTAGACACAAAAATCAATACGACGACAACTCAAACCTTACAGAAACCTTATGCGTTCAGGCAAACCGCATCCAATAGTTTTTTGGTTTTTTTATTCGATCAATTCGTTTTGCACAACTTTTTCTTGTATGAATTAATCCAACTTCCAGAAAACGATCCGTGGTGAGTTACAGTTACACCAAGCATTATTTCTTACACTTCCTTTTACCATGTTGCTAGATATGTCACACAAACACACACACACACACACAAACACACGCGCGCACATTATAATCATTACGCGCGCTAAAATTATAATCGTAATCTCCATGCATGCACATAATATCCTAAGTTTATCGCACTATCCACTTCATGCAATTGCAAGTACCCGACCCACATATTGCCACACACCCCCCTCCCTCCTCCAACCGACAGCCACCCTATACTTTCTTCCAAGACCCAAACGCCTAAATCGGAAAGACTTAGCTCGGCCCAGAGAATTTCCATCCCGTTTCTTTACAGCTTAGGTCCTGTTCACACAACGACAACATCGATTCCAGCGACTGCAAGCGCAGGGGATCCGCTGTTGTGACAAGTGACCGATAGACGCTAAATCTCTCGCCGCGAGGATCGACCTTTAACGGCCTGCAGAGCCAGACACGGGTGCTAAGACGCCACTCTAGCCGCACGATCCTCCACTTGGCTCACCGGCGGTATCAATCAAACAATGGACTCGTAAGGAACTCATCAGTGCTAACCTTATTGTTCTACGGCTTCTTCAAGACGTTCGGAAAAGGAAGAGCCACTTGATATTTAATCTTCTCTGGCAATGTCACTTTGACTCCGTAGTGTGAAAAGGCCACGTCACCAGCAGTTTGATAATGTTTCTTAAGCACCGTCTTAATCACGGCAAAAGGTTAACTTCACTGACCCAAAGACAAGTACCGTAAAAGTAAATTCTGATAGCCTTGTGGTGTAACTATCTTTAGGTCCTTGTATTTAGATGACCTGAAACACGAATGCCTCTCACGATCAAGAACCGATTCTATCAAGACTTTACTCGGAAAACACACACAGACAGACAGACAGACAGACACACACACACACACACACACACACACACACAATAAGCAAAATAAATAATGCCTTAAATCGTCTAAAGATTCACAACATTTTGGTCCGAGCCTGCAGTAACGACATCACATACCCTGAGAGTCGACTGACCTTTCAACGCTTGCACAGAAGAGGGGGTAGGGGGCGGGGGGGGGGGGGAGGGCAATAAACCCCTATAGCAGCACGATCCACCACTTCGCTCTACGGCCGCTGTAGCAATCAGTTCGTGCGTACTTGGCCTGGTGCTTGCGTGAACATACGAAGGGGGATACGGCACTAGCAGGTCTCAACACGTATTGACCAGGGAGAAAACAAAAAAATCTCCACGCGCGGCTGGAATTCAAACCCCGAACGTCCTAATCACAAGGCTACGCGTCCGTCGGAATCCGTGATCTGAAAGCCAAGCCCCCTTCCTCTTTATGAAAGCAACAAGCGAACAAAGAGTAGCAAAGCAGAGTCGAGCTGAACCCGTCATTTATACCAACTTGTCCCGACGCGTTATTAACAATATTAACCAGTGATCGCGCTAGGTGTTTTGTACGCCTGTTTTACCTGAAAGACAGCAAAGATTACACTGCAAAAACCGGTTATTTGGTTCGGGCAATTTAATTTGTCAATCTAAAACGTAGTAACAAAGTGATAACTTATTCTGATAAAAAAAACTATCAAATGGACTGACTGACAAATTGATGGCATCTTTTCTGACGTTTGTAACCATTACCCAGTAAAAACACAAAAACTGACTCAGAAAGAATGCTGTGAAATTATAGTATACCTGCATGTACTAGAAGGTCAATGAAAATGAAATCCGAGTGGTTACTGTGGAAAAGAAACGAGCACACCCAAAAGTACCCAAACTCCCACATGTTATGGAATGCCGTCCTCAAAAAGACGAGGAAAAAACTAAAACAAGGCGAAAATACATTTAGTCAAGCTGTCGTACTCACAGAATGAAACTGAACGCACTGCATTTTTTTATACTCGTAGCATCGTCAGTCCACCGCTCGTGGCAAAGGCAGTGAAATTGACTAGCCAGAATAGCGTGGTAGTGGTTGCGCTGAGCAGGATAGCACGCTTTTCTGTATCTCTGTTCTTTTTAACTTTCTGAGCTTCTTTTTAATTTCAAAATATATATCATATGTATATGTTTTTGGAATCAGGAACCCACAAGGAATAAGATGAAATTGTTATTATTAAAATGGATTCCGAAAATTTAATTTTTATCATAATTTTCTTATATTTAATTTTCAGAGCTGCTTTTGAATCCAAATATGACATATTTATATGTTTTTGGAATCAGAAAATAATGAAGAATAAGATGAAAAAAATGTTGGATCGTTTTATAAACAAAATAATTTTAATTACAATTTTCAGATTTTTAATGACCAAACACATTAATTAATTTTTAAGCCTCCACGCTGAAATGCATACCAAAGTCCGGCCTTCGTCGAAGATTGCTTTGCTAAAATTTCAATCCATTTGATCGAAAAATGCGGGCGTGACAGTGCGGCCTCAACTTTTACAAAAAGCCGGATATGACGTCATCAAAGACATTTATCCAACAACAAAAAATACGTCCGGGGATATCATACTCAGGAACTCTCATGTAAAGTTTCATGAAGATCGGTCTAGTAGTTTTCTCTGAATTGCTCTACACATACACACACAGTGACACAGACATATATATACGCCACGACCCTCGTTTCGATTCCCCATCTATGTTAAAAACTTTTAGTCAAAACTTGACTAAATGTAAAAAGAAAGAAAGTAGTCGCATGGAAATAAGCTTACATGAAATGGTTTGGACCCTCAGATTTTTTTTAACTTCTGGAGAGTCAACAACAACGGAACCCGGTCCTCAAAAACCAGCCCACACACACACACAGAATTAAACGAAGACGCCCGTTTCCTAGCTAATTAGTTCGTCACTGTCAATTCGCCACACTCGCTGCAAAGGAAAAAGAAGCCGCTAGCCTCAGACACGACGCAGAAGTAAAACGACGCAGAAAGACCGAGAAAAAGAAGAAGAACAAGTCGCGTAAGGCGAAAATACAACATTTAGTCAAGTAGCTGTCGAACTCACAGAATGAAACTGAACGCAACGCAACGCAGCAAGACCGTATACTCGTAGCATCGTCACTCCACCGCCCGTGGCAAAGGCAGTATTCGTTGCGCTGAGAAGGATAGCACGCTTTTCTGTACCTCTCTTCGTTTTAACTTTCTGAGCGTGTTTTTAATCCAAACATATCATATCTATATGTTTTTGGAATCAGGAACCGACAAGGAATAAGATGAAAGTGTTTTTAAATTGATTTCGAAAAAATAATTTTGATAATAATTTTTATATATTTAATTTTCAGAGCTTGTTTTTAATCCAAATATAACATATTTATATGTTTTTGGAATCAGCAAATGATGGAGAATAAGATAAACGTAAATTTGGATCGTTTTATAAAAACATTTTTTTTTTTACAATTTTCAGATTTTTAATGACCAAAGTCATTAATTAATTTTTAAGCCACCAAGCTGAAATGCAATACCGAAGTCCGGGCTTCGTCGAAGATTACTTGACCAAAATTTCAACCAATTTGGTTGAAAAATGAGGGCGTGACAGTGCCGCCTCAACTTTCACGAAAAGCCGGATATGACGTCATCAAAGACATTTATCAAAAAAATGAAAAAAACGTCTGAGGATATCATACCCAGGAACTCTCATGTCAAATTTCATAAAGATCGGTCCAGTAGTTTAGTCTGAATCGCTCTACACACACACACAGACACACACACACACACATACACCACGACCCTCGTCTCGATTCCCCCCTCTATGTTAAAACATTTAGTCAAAACTTGACTAAATGTAAAAAGGAGAAGTATCGAGAAGAAAAACACAACATAAAGAAGAGGAAGACGAAAAAGAAAGGAATGAGAAAAAAAGAAGAGGAAGAAGAGAAGCAGAAGAAAAGGACAAGCTGAACGTGTGTGTGTGTGTGTGAGTGAGAGAGAGAGAGAGAGAGAGAGAGAGAAAGAGAAAGAGAGAGAGAGAGAGAGAGAGAGAGAGAGAGAGAGAGAGAGAGAGAGAGAGAGAGAGAGAGAGAGACGCACTTTATTTTACAAGGATTAAAGATTTAAAGCTGGGCCTTTTCTTACAATCTTTGCTTGAGAGAGAGACAGAGAGAGACAGACAGACAGAGAGAGAGAGAGAGTGGGGGGGGGGGGGGAGAAGGAGGGAGAGAAGGAGGGAGAGGAAGCAGAAAAAAGAAAGGAGGAGAAGAATTAGGAAAAGAAAACAGAGAAGGAGGAAGAGGAAGGATAGAATCTTAAAGAAAAAAGAAAAAGACAACCAAAAAAAGACTGCAGCAGCAGCAGGAACGGAAGCAGCAGCACAGCTTCAAAGGTCTTGGCATCGAACGCTGGCTGATCCCAAAGGAAGGATGGAGCAGGGCGCGCCGCCACAATCTGTCAACATAGGTCCCTTGTCACGGACTCGTCGACCGCGGTTCCGACAGAGAAGGAACGGTCAATACGTGGCTGCAGATATCTATACCACCACCTGCTGGAAGTGTCTATTCTATCCGATGCGGGCTGAGGAGAAACGCCCGCGGGGTGTGAGCCGGAAAGAAAAGCTGATAGATTAATTAATTATTTCGGCAAACTACTTAGCGGGAGGGAAGAAGCAGCCAAGAGAAAAGAAGGGGTTTTGTATTAGGTCGATTCAGCGTGTACGATTACTGCAACTGCTTTGTTTATAATTATAGTGGCAGGGTCTTATGTCTGTGCTGGGCTTCTGTTTTTCTTTTTTTGCGTGCCGTTTTAATATATATATGCCGTGCAATGTCCAGTTGGGGGTCCTGATTTGGCCTACATGGTCCGCTGGACCCAAAAAGCAACAACTAACTAACTAACTAATGTCCAGTTGTTGGTTTTTTTTGCTTTTCTAGCTTCCATTTTCCCTCAGATTGTGTGTACTCTTGTCCTGGGTTGATGGCTTCTCTTATTCATACCGAGCGGGGGTGAATCAGACGAGTGACATCAATTTCTGTTAAATTATAAAATGTATCTCTGAAACTTAATCCCAACACTATTGCTTTCAGTTCTTCTGTCCCGAATACCAGATTTGAAACGGATCGACATCACCCACATGGCATAAACATTTTTCTGACCGTATCGTGTATAACTTATACTCGTGAATGTTTGCATGTGCACACACGTGCAACAACCCTAGATAACTCAACATGTATTTAAACAAAGATCCGTTTGGCGTCTGGCTCACAACGCATTAGTTATATTTGTTGCTGCTCCTCGGCTGCTGAATTTGGCATTTCAGCATGGTGGGTTTTTTCTGAAATGTTCATTTTGTTCCAGTGTGTTACGTCTGAACAGGAAGACTACACAAGAATTATGACGTTTACCCTTTCAATCTGATCAGATAACCACCACAAGAGTGTAAATGTCATCTTTTACCGTTTCGCACATTTGAACACAAAACAACGTCTGAGTTGCAATGTTAATCTCTTTTACTGTTGACAACAACTAACACATCATCATGCATGGTAATCTACGCTTGAATCCAAACAACATCAAGCTTCTAAACAAATCTTTCTTTGCTCCTTTATAATAAGGAGAGAAAAAAAGCCTGCGATGTCACGTAACCCAAAGTTGCACACATTTCAGGAGTCAGTGAGAAAAGACTACACTAGCTTTTCCTGTTTTGAGCCGTAGACATCAAACGTAAGATGACTTCTTCGTCTTTAAACTAAGCAGCTTTTCCTACGACGCACTAGATAGTTGTGCATTAGCTGATAGGGAGAAAGTAAACATTTGAGGTGCTTGGTCGCGACTGCAAACACTCATTGATTTTAACCTCCTGACACGGATATAATATCAACATGGAGGGGGGTGGAAAAACATGGACCGATCTACGTTCTGCTGTTTCACACGTACCTGTTTACTAATTCTGCCAGGGTAAGATACATGTATACTCTTGACTTTCTCTATTGCGACATAAGCCTTTATTGGCAGAGGTGGACAGAAACTCAACACCCAACAGTTCTGCATAATCGGAACCCGGACGGATCAAACGATAACCTTACACAACTCGTGCAATGTTTTCATCAACTAAAGAGAATGTCAATGTCCGCACTAGTTGACAACAATCGCAAACTATCCTCTTTTAGCGAGAAGGCCAAAGGGAAATTAAAGTTTCCTTGAAGGGGAAAAACAATCACCGAATCAGTCTGCTGTAGATCACAAATGTACATCTACCTATCAAAAGTGACTGGTGGCGCTTCCCTTCTCCTCTCCATCCTACTTATCTATACATGTACCGTAAACTACCTTGTATACGCCCAGTATCGAGTAAACGCCCACCCCCTACTTTTGGTCAAATGCTGCGCACAAGGTTCAGTAACTAGTAAACGCCCACCCCCCATTTTCGATCATTATCTTTTGGAGTTATAAACTTGTTAATAGACAACAAAGCAACACGATTTCCTTCGTGGTTTGCTTGCAGAAAAGTCGTTAATCTAGCAAAGGAACCGCTACTGCAAAGGGTATAGTACCAAGTAAACGCCCACCCCCAACTTTTAGGCAAAATTGGTGCATAGGGGGAGTGGGCGTATACAAGGTAGTTTACGGTACGTGTGGTGGTGTGCGTACCAAAGACCATTTTCTATGACACTGTCCCAAAGCAGGTAAAACCCGATTTGAGCTATTGTACTATGTAGCTTCCTATAAGTATAAGTATGCTTGAGCAAAACTACAATTACGGCTAAACGTTCCAGATCATATATAGATCTTATAAAATGTTTGTATAAACATCGAGAGATAGGAAAAGAGGAGATAGTAGGAGGGGGCGGTGAGGTCATGGATGAACGCTGCATTATTTCATCAAATTAATGTGTGATAAGGTCAAAAAGAAAAATATGTCTGTTTCCGGTAACCCGACCGACCCTATTTTTAAGCGCCGACCCTAAAGGGTTTTTTCGCTTTTCGCACACACACAAAAAAACAAAAAAACAAAAAATGAAGTCAAGTATACTTTATTTAGTTTCAATATATCTAGGTCAAAAAAATGTACTAAATAATTGTAAGTAAACTAAGGAAGCGTTTAAAAAAACAAAACAAAAACGTATAAAGACGTTAACAAAACGTAAGAAAAAGGTAAAAAAAATAGAAAATAAAAAATTAAAAAAATAAAAACCGACCGACCGACCCTATTTTTTTCGGCGATGTTACCGGAAACAGACATATTTTTCTTTTGGGCCTTACGGAAAACCTCTGTGCCCGATGTCCAATGTCGTTCATTATCCCTCTTACTCCCACACTAATAATCCCAGACTTGATATCCAGCTCAGTCAGTTAAAAACAAGATCCAGAAATAGCTGTTGCTTTCATGATAAATTCTAGACCGTTAGATGCTAAACATCTGCTGCAGACACTGTCACCGGGTGTCTCACACCCACACGATGCTCTGCAAATTGCTAGCCCACTGTTTCCCAACAGTTCTTAATTATTCTGAAGGGTATACATATAATGCACCATCGCTCATAAACATCTGCCTGGAGATAAACACCCACGCCTTTGTTACTCCAGACGACTTAGTGAGAGTGCACGAGACTTATAATAATTACTGTTGTTAACATACAATATGTCCTTGTACATATGTATGTACTCCAATAGTAATACAATAGCTAGTGCTTTTGATTATTACCGGTTCGGTGCATGTATGTTTAAAAACTAAAACTTCAAAACATTGGTCTTGGTGGGAGATTAAAATTTCAATAACAAGGATGGTTTTGTATTCAAGACAGCCACTCATAAGCAGGTTTAATTTTCTGTCAATGAACAGAAAATATGCATTACGATTACAACTTACACAAGTCCATTGAAAGAACTTAACGATTAATGCAGTGGTGGTTTATCTCATATCAAAACAGGAAATCCATCTTGAGATTGTTCATTTTGTATCAACACAGGAAAACGATATAATAGGGCCTACCATTCTCTCCAAATGCCTCACCGCAATATGTATATTTAACACTTTACCTCAGTTCATTTATCTAGTTATGCCTGGTGTGTGTGTGTGTGTGTGTGTGTGTGTGTGTGTGTGTGTGTGTGTGTGTGTGTGTGTGTGTGTGTTTCTCTGCTAACTAAGTAACTTACATTGTAACCCTTTTTAAAGCAGTCAATGTCTATCTTTAAACATGTTCTGTGTTGTTATTCCTTCCTGTTGTTAATTGTTACTTTCTTACTGCTTGTTTCGTGTAAAATGATTTAAACTGAATTAAATAGTCATCTCAGCTGATGGCACTGACAACCACCGTCCAGACAGATCATCTGCAGGACAACAACAACAGCAAAGGTGTTTGTGATGACAAGGTAAAAACAAAACAAGTCACGTGAAGCGATAGCAAAACATTTAGTCAATCTGAGACTGTCTGCCTGAAACTAAAACATCAACACTGTCACTGAAAACCTGTCATCACCAAGACTACAGATAGTAAGGCTTGGCTAGCCCATACCCCAACACCGAGACAGTTTGCGCCCGTCTCAGCGAAACATCTGAACGTAATACCAAATTTGCATACACTGATTTTCTTTAATTCTGAGCACATGTTCAGAGTAAACATGTCTATTTGTGGATTCAGTAATGCAATGCAATCCTTTTTTAAAAACATATATATGTTCGTGAAAATTACGATTTTAATGACAACTTTAATGAGCTAAACCATCAATAACTTGTTCAGCTTCCGAGCTGAAATGCAATCCCATCTGGAGTATAGTCCGGACTAACTGATCAACACAGCGGAATGACTGCCGCATCACGTACGGTTGAGATACCGTGAGGAAATAAAATATTCCATGAAATTATTGATGCGGTGATCCATCAACAGCTACTTGCCCCTAGATGTTGGTTTTAAGTGCAGGAAGGTCAACAGTGAGTGGACAGCTTGTGCCGTGCATGGATGATCTGTTTTAACTTCCTCCAAGTCGCAACGACTAAATATATTTCTAAACTGCATATGAACTGGTGTATGCTTTCAGTTTCCGTGCATACAGTTTTAGGATTATGAGCATATCGTGGTATTTAAAATAAGTGTAAGCTAGACGTGTGCAGCAGCTAAAAGAAAAGTAAAACGACAACATAGTTCTGTTTCAATGCTGTAGCTTTCTTTAGATTCCCAATTTTCTCTTTCTTCAAAACAAGTGAGCTAGGTTAAAGGTCACCTTCATGTTCGACACAATTAATTTGAACTCTTTTCAATAATTAAGATAAATCATGTAATAAATAGCTCATCATTTGTATTTATCATTGTAAAAATTGAAGTATCAACAGAGATCATGTTCTATAGACAGAAATGTATGCAGTATGTTACACTTACAGGCATAACTTCATTAGTATACTTCATGGCATAATATATATATCATGAATGAAACAAGAGAACTCTACTCCCACTCCAACTCTCATTACCCTATCAAAGTTATTACACTGTGTATCAGCTTCAGTATCATGACTCCATAGAGCCAGAGACCTGGATTTCAATTCCACCAGCCATTTTTGTGAGCTAGTCTTGAAGAAGCCTGTATTGATCCATCGTTTTTAAGGGCAGCAGGGGGTGGCCTGTGGTGCAGGGAATAAGTGAGAGGCAAGTGTTCAGCAGAAGTGAGGACATTCCGCACCTACCACACAATGGCTGCTGAACAATGCAACACTGTGCTTGCATCATGTGTGTGTTTGTGTTCAGTTGACCCACATTCTAGCACAATAAACATTCAAAGCATGCATCTGCTCTTAACCCGTTAGGGACCACGATCCCATATATGGGATCGGTGAAACAATTGCACATAGAAGAAGTTTGGTTGGAGATTAATTTCATATCTGTGTTAGAGATTATCAAGGGACACAACCTCTAACATTGAAATGTGATACGTCGGTAATCTCCCTTGTTTTGAAGTCACCAGCTGTCATTTGATATCGCCACGCGCCGTTTTGAAAGCAAAGATGACAACGTCACGAAGGTAAGCAAATATTGCCATGTCTAATAACATTTTTGTAAAGGTATTAAGAATAAAAGTTGTTGTTTACATCATTATCCGAAATGTGTCTTCAAAGTTTTGTCTCTGAGTCTGTCAGCATGCTTGCAATGTATTCATAAACTGCGATCCCATATATGGGATCGTGGTCCCGAGAGGGTAGGGGTTTTCCGTTTTTGGTTATTTGAAGTATGATTGGTGTTTCTTGCAGAACATTCAATGTGAACCAAGTAGTAAGCATTCTGGAAGACCTAGGGACTTTTGAAGAAGCTACAGTCTACATTGAGCCCCCTGCTGTTGGTGAGGACACGGATGAGGACAGCGGTGATGAGGATGATGGGGGAGTGGTGTCAAATCTGAACAGAAACCAACTACTTGCTGGGTCCGTTGCAACCATCGTACGGCAAGGAGTTCGTTCTTCAGTCAGAAGAAGTTGGCGTCTACCCTATGAAAATGGCCACCAGATGGTCAAGAGCGCAGAAAAAGGCAGTGCAGATTGGGCAACCATCCCTCATCAAGCACTATAATAACACCATGGGCGGCGTGGACAGATGCGATCAGAACATCTCCAAGTACCGCACACAGATCAGGTCAAAGAAGTGGACGTGGCCCCTGGTGGCTTATTGCATCGATCTTTGTGTTCAGCAGGCATGGCATCTCTATAGAGCTACCCCTAAAGCTGCTGATGATCCCATGGACCTTCTGGCCTTCCGTCGATCCATTGCTCAAGCATACCTTGCTCGTGGTCCTCGTCACGCACATCCAGGACGCCCACGCGGATTCTCTCCACTTCATCACAGGGTTCCAGACCAGATACGGTTTGACCGCCTGGATCATCTTGTGCAACCTTGGGCCACACAGCTGAAGTGCATCCACTGCGGCATGAAAACCAAACACCGGTGTGTAAAGTGCAAAGTCGGCGTTCACGATCGCTGTTTCATCCAGTACCACACCCAGTGATAGGACATATGACAGTTTCATCTCTTATCTTGCTGCTTCATCATCGTTTTATCCGTTGTCGTTCGCAATGAAGAGACATATCATTTCTTCCTGGCTTTCCTAGGAATGGGAGAACTCTATTTCCTGCCTCTACGTTTTGTTCGGTATTATTTGGCTTCAAAGATATTGAATTGATATATTTTATTCCTTTATGGCACCCACGATCATGTTTTGATTATCACAAGCAGTGAATGGACAGAATATCAAGTATCTTTTGTTGTATCACAGCCAGTGAATGAACAAATAATTGCCACTTCTTCAGTTGTCATGTGTAATGAATTGACAAAATCGTCACCATTTTCCTCCATTACCATGCTCAGCCAATTGACATTTGATCACCCCCCCCCCCCCCCATTCCCCGTTATTATAATGAGTAAATTGAGAAATGTTCTCTTTGAGAATAGTGAAACAACTCCTTTATGTCACTGTCACGAATTATGTTGCAAAAATACTTGGTTTGGTGAGTTTGTTTTTACAGTAATTTTTTTTTGGATTTTCAGTGTTATTTTGCTTCAAAGTACACAAAAAGTACAATTTCTTTTGTGTTATAGTTCACAACTGATGTGCTGGGGAACATGTACCTGAATCATCTTATCTGTTTCATTAAACCTGCTTAAATGAAGTTTCAATCCTCTTGTGTTGTATTTCGTGTTTTATGAAAACCCCTGCCCTTTCGGGACCACGATCCCATATATGGGATCGGCATATTTTGCCTCCAAAACCTACTTTATTCTTAAAATTAACACAAATTTTTGTCTAATATGTTAATGTTACATAATAATCTCCATAATATCGAAAAATGGAGCCAAAAAAAAATTTGGTCCCTAATGGGTTAAAGGCCCACTCCTTGTCTGAAACCAGTTGGGCTCACTGTCTCAGATCTGGCTATGCTTTTACATGGGATAAGCGCATCCTTCCACTTGGTCACATACCAAACATAAAGCCTGGTGCTCTCTGTGCAGAGTGAAAATATCATAAATTAATTCATTTTATTTCTTTAAAAAGGCACAGCAAGCGGACGGGGTGTTCTTTTTGGTGTGTACATGTTACCTATCAAGTGGAGGGATGAACTTATCCCATTATGTAAAAGCATGTCCAGATCTGAGACGGATTTAAGCTTTTCCAATTATACTCAACAATACACAGATCAGGAATTCTTGATAAAATTCCTCAGAAAAAGTGTTTTTTGTACTTAGAAGTAATATTTGAATGAATTATGGGTCTAAATGGAAGGTTTCTTGGTGATAAGCTCAACTGCATTGTAACGCTTGAATGCATTAAATGACTTGGGAAGAGTGAGACATTTTTTTCTTTTTTTAAATACAGTCAATATAAATATTAAATTATAACAGTGATGGCGCTAGTTGTTTTACAAACCAGTACACAAACTTTTATGATGCAAACAGTCTATAAAAAAAACAGTAGGCTGGTCATTGGAACCAGTAAGAGTTCAACTCAAAGTACTGGGTTTTTATTTTTACCAGTGAAAAAAAAACCGGTTGTTCTAAAAATCAACCGGTAGGTCATACCAGCAGCCAATTTTGACCGTCGCGATATAACCTTGAACGGTTGAAAACGACGTTAAACACCAAATAAAGAAAGAAAGAAAGTAAAGCCAATTTTGTTCTGGTATTTTCTCGTTTCAACCGGTAAAATACCGGTTAACGCCAATACTGTATAATCAATACACTGACACTAATAGTACTGGTCACATTGTACGCATTTTATACCTCCAAGTTCTGACAACTGTGACTAAACAGCTGTGAAGGCAATAACACTGGCCATTGCTGAGATAAAATATATATATTATGATTGAATCAGCTTCCCCTGCAACCTGTTTCCACAGAAATTATTTGTTTCCTGTGTGATTTGAAACAGGTGTTCACAACATTTCGCATAAATACATTGATTTTTGAGTCGGTCCAATCCTTTATTGCTGAATCTGGTCGACTAACTTGAAGGATTAGCCCACGTACTGGTATTGTGTATATTTGTGTGCAGGAGAAATTAAACCCGCCTCTCGATCAGTGTTGTTGCATCAATTACATACTAACATAAGTAATAATTATCATTGAGATTTTGTTTTTGTTTTGCTGTTCTCTTTTTTGTGTGTGTGTGTGGTTGTTTTCTTCCATACATTTGTAACGAACTATGCTGCCCTCTCCATGAAAATGTACATTTATCTGAACTTACTTATATAATCTTATTGCATGTCTCAGCATCGATGTTCTCGTCCCACGCGCTTCATTCATAGTCTCACTTTTTTTTTTCTTGTAAATCCTCCTGTTTTGATTAAGTTCCCCATACCCCCCTCCTACCTTTTGTTCTTCTGGTTAATAATTGTGTTGTTCACCATCATGAAAACTTGTGTAACTTAGCATTGTTATGGTCACGTCAAATAAGCATCTGCTTGAGTTCGTGTCCTAGCTGCATTTTTGTCAATTGTTTCATGTCATGTATTTTGAATAAAATTGTGTTTAAACCAATAAAAAGAAATTATTTAAAAAACAAAACCAGTTTTTGACACCAGTATTAACAGTAAAGCACATTATTATTGTCACTGCTCTTCTAAGAAGACAGTTACATAGGTGCCAGGTGTATACAGGGACTTGACAGGTATAAGCTTTGTATTTATTTTCTGATTAGTTGTTCTCATATAATGTGCTTTACTGTTAATACTGGTGTCAAAAACAGTATTGGTCACATAAAATAAGCTTTTACTTGAGTTTGTGTCCTAGCTGCATATTTTCATGAATCATGTCATGTATTTTGAAATCTAAACAACAAAGTGACTGTGGTGAGATGAACAAAGTTAAAAAAACAAAACTTATTTGTACTCACCGATACAAGAACACTCTGAACAGCACAAGACATAAGCAAAAATCCGTACTGTCTTGTGCTGTTCTTGTATCGGTGAACTATATAAAATATTTATCTTTTGTTCTTTAACTATGTATTTTGAATAAAATCTTGTTTAAACCAACTAACAGTATACTGTTAGTGTTAGTGTTATACATCTCAAATACTCTATAAACCATACTCTGTGTGTATGTGTGTGTGTGAGTTACTGTAAAAACATGAGCAGTTTCATAGACCCACATTGTGTGTGTCTGTGTGTTAATTAACAGCTATTATAATTTTATAATAGCAACATTTTACATCCATGGGTCAATTCAATAATCAATTTGTCTGTTACAATAACAAACAGCTGAGCTCACAAGCTTTATGTTCCCATTCCCAATCCCCTTGTATACTGTGTGTGTGCTGCATACATTTATTTACAGTATGCAACATTGTATGCATGTGTGTACTTTTGGTCAATCACTGTCACAGGCAGAATTACCAACGAATAGAACTGCATGCCCTGCAGACTAAAACAACTTTAATTCAGTCAACTCATCTGAGAGTGAGAACACTTAAAAGACCATCCTGTCACTTAAATGCAGTGTCAGTGTCCCTGTGGATTTAAGTGAGCACATATCCGTGTACTTTTACTGTAAGTAAAAGTACAAGTAAAAGACCTTAGTCATGCAGAGTAAATGACAGGTCTTGCTCAATCTCCCGGCCTGTCACTGACTCATTGACTTTTACCAGTACCAATCTAGGAACACATGGGGATCTCAAATTGCGTGTCTCCTACTAATACTAAACTGCTACAATTTATCATTTGTGTTGAACGGCTGCACAATTTTGTGTCAGTTAGTGTCACAGTGGAACCCCCCTTTAAAGACATTAAAACAATCTTAGAATATCAGGTCTTAGATAGGACGCAGTCTTAAGTTAAAATGGGGGTAACTTTACAAAGGCTTCGAACAGAAAATCTGAAAAAAGAGGGTCTTAACAGGGGTGGAGTCTTACATTGGGGGGTCTCAAGTTAAAAGGGAGTTCCACTGTTCTAGTAAAGGAGGAACCACCTCCACTGTCTTTATCAGCTTGGTTCTTTATAACCATTCTGTCTGACCCCGGTTTCATATCATTAAATTATAATCAAATTAAAACCTTAAAAAGTTAAATACAATGAAAGTTGAAACACACATGTATGTATAGTCATACATCAGCTAAAAACATACATGTACACACCCATAAACACTTTCAGTTAAACTGTCACCTGTGGGAAGACTGAACTATGAGTAAGACTAAAACGCAGGCCTACATATTAATTTTACTCATGTCAGTCCACATGTAATGATGTATGCATCATAACAATACATGCATGTACACGCACACATTTATAAACACTTTCAGTTTAACTCAATAACTGTCACTTGTGGGAAGACTTAACTACGAGTAAGACTATAAACTAAAGCGCAGGCCTACATAAAATTATTTATTATACTCACATCAGTCCACATGACAAACTTGCTACCCCTAGTGAGGGGCTCAGGTACAGAGATAGGCTTGAGTTGAACAACATGCACCCCAGGCTTTGCACCCGCCATGGTTGCAGTTGGTGTGTGGGGTACTGCTACGCTCCTTTTGTTTCTTGACACAATCACTGACCACCAACCTGCATTCAATTTAAGAATAGATCCACGCACAAGTTTCGAAGAACGCACTGATTTTTTTTCTTCACTTTCTTCCTTGTAGACTTCTAACAAACAACAAGAACGCACGGATCAAATGCAACACAGTCTTCGTAGCTCAGCCATGCTGTGCGTCTTGATTAGAAGAACTGAAGCGACCAAGCCAGAGCAGAGGAAGCATGAAATCTGGAGTTACAGGAGCGAACATAACAAACATGTATGTATGCAGAGCAAAGCAGACGATGTGTTGAAGGCTCCCCCTGTTCGAAGCCAGCTGCTAGACACAGCCTGGCTGCGATTGCAAAGGGCACAGATAAACACTCAGATGTCCCGAAACAACATCAAACATCGTGGAATTCAGGTCGACCGGAATCCATCAAACCGACGATCATGGTTTCAGTAACATACTCCAACAACGCTGAGGTATACTCCCGGTCATGGTCAGAAACTGTGTGTTGTGTGTTATCGCCAGTTTTACAGCGCAAACTGCCCCGACTCTCGAGTCGTCTGCTCTGCCTGTCAGTCAGACATCGCGAGCGTGACGCGCTTCGTTGTTTTCGACCGTCCTCGGCCCCTTTCGCTGTTTTCCGCAAACAAGGTGCGCGATCATGTGATTGGATCAAAATGGCGACCGGCCACAGGTGGGCCAACTTCGGGGCTCTAGCTTCGCGCGGCCGCAGCGAAATCCTCACTACTTCTGTCCGTGAACCGTCGGCTTTTCTCAACTCTCGCCTGTTTTTTATCGATCCTAAATCTTTTCGTGACAAAACGCTGGAAAAAGGGCGTTGTTGCAGGGCGTGTGTCTTGATTAATCTTG
>NC_090261.1:58528748-58677685 GCF_037325665.1 Littorina saxatilis | reverse complement strand
TTTCTGTCAAAGAGAGGACCTTTCATATCGGGGTTTCTTTAGAAATGACAATTAGACACATGCAGTACGCTCTATGTCGTGGGTTACATGGTTTCCACTATACTTTAGGCTTCAATATCCCACAGGAAAGAACTTTAGCTCAGTTATTGCATGTGGCATGTGGACAACATTGATAAATAAATATGCAAACATGAAAGTTTGAAATTACAAGTTTCCATAAGTTAACTAGATCGAAGTAGAAAGTGGAAACCGTAACCCACGCAATTTCCAGGTGCAAAAGTTTTTCTTGTAGGTCAAATGTAGCAACTAGCCTTTTGGGCACCCTTTTGGGTTTTAATACATGATAGAAAGATTTAAGTGAGCAAAAAGTTTTCGATCTGTGCTCACTGGGTTTATGTGTATAGAGATAATACTGTCGTGAGTTACATGGAAACCATAGTTTGTAATGTCTTTTATTTCCAAAGAAAAGAACTAAAACTTGATTATTGCAATTTGCATGTGGACAACATTGATAAATAAATATGCAAACATGAAAGTTTGAAATTACAAGTTTCCATAAGTTAACTAGATCGAAGTAGAAAGTGGAAACCGTAACCCACGCAATTTCCAGGTGCAAAAGTTTTTCTTGTAGGTCAAATGTAGCAACTAGCGTTTTGGGCACCCTTTTGGGTTTTAATACATGATAGAAAGATTTAAGTGAGCAAAAAGTTTTCGATCTGTGCTCACTGGGTTTATGTGTATAGAGATAATACTGTCGTGAGTTACATGGAAACCATAGTTCGTAATGTCTTTTATTTCCAAAGAAAAGAACTAAAACTTGATTATTGCATGTGGACTACATAGATAAATAACTATGCATACATGAAAGTTTGAAATTTTCAAGTTTCCATAAGCGACAATCCTAAATGAGAGAATTAATCGATTGTCGATCGTGCGTTGCAGAAGAATCGAAAATTTCATAATGGCGCCGATCATGAGAACACATGTGCTGCTCAAACTTTGCACCAGATCAAGCTTTAATCAGCAAAATATCGCAAAATTCGTCGATGAATATATGCTACAATTGTCAAAAAAGATTTTACAGGTCTCAAACAGTAAAGATACAGCGTGGTCTGTCGTGAGTTACGTCTCAAAAACCGGAAACGAATACGATTGGGTGGATAAATTCTCATTGTCTATTCACATGACCGGGTCAAACGTCATGAATGGAACTTTCGACGGTGTTCCCGCGATCTCACAACGCGTGTGTGATAGGCAATGCGGGATTTGTCGTCTGCTGTGGCCATGCTTTCGTGGGTTACAGATGGAAACGAAACAAGGGTGGGGTACATTCAAGCGCGATTATAAGCTGAAATAAATTTGTTTCCTACCGTAGTGCTGTGTTTTGAAAACCTAAATGTTGTTGAAATAAATAAATAATGACTTTGAATAACTTTGAGGTTTCCTTTGTTCAGCAGATCGCATTTTTTGATGAAGTTGAAACCGGAAACGACGGTAACCCACGATTACGTGTTTTCTTTGCCGATCAAACTCCCAGAAGAAGAAAAATAGATGTAATTCTTGAGTGTGTATGTCGAGAATAATCCTTCAGCTGACCCATAAACATCACAATAAAATTCACAGAGCTTTATTCTCCATTATGTACAGCTGCAACACAGACTGGTGTATTTTTGTCCCAGTTTTAGGTGCTGTTTTGGGGGCATTTTGGCTAAAAATTAAATCGTTTAAAACCCACAGCAATGTTTGGAAACCCAAACTTGGTTGTTACAGTAAGTCAAATCCATCCCCTTTGACATCAAAGCATCCCCTTTGTCATCCATTGCTCAGAGATATTGTGACAGTCATTCAAAGTTGACAACCCATAGTATTTCCCAGTATCTAGGACGTGCACATATATATAGTATATATATATTATATACGTCCAGGAATTTGCAAGGCATAAAAGAATTCTTCAACTTGAACAATAAAAAAAAAAATTCATCGGCCTAGCTTCTTTCTGTGCATAGTTTGATTTTTGTTCTTGACTTTATTTCGTAACTGACACTAGTGTCGACCTGTAAAATTCATTCCTCCACACTCAAACACACACACACACGCACGAACGCGCGCGCGCGCAAACACACACACGCACGCACGCACACACGCATTTGCATGACGTTCGCGATTATTTCAATCACTTTTTTGGGCTCGCCGTATGCAACAGTCCCGCTAGTTAAGGTGTTTTAATTGACACTATGCATACCTGCGGTGATGTATGTGTCTTTTGTTACTTTGTTATTGTTGTTTGATGCCATATTTGAATCATGTTTGCAGTAACAACCAACTATTTTGCGGAGAAGAAGTGGTGTACGTTTTTTTTGTTCAAGTTAAGCTTGATTTTTAACTGAAACAGCAGTCTGCAAGGAGTCAGCTTCGACTATCTGTTCAGCATCAACAACCCGCGCGTGCTGAAGGAGGCAGCGCTGAGAACATTTTCACACAGATCAATCAGTTGAAAGTTTTAAGTGCAGTGCATCTTGTTTCAGGAAATGGATTGCTTGGATATTGCGCTGATCAGGGACACAAGGACGGGAAAATACGCAAGGGTACCGAAGGTAAGTTGTATGTTATTGTGTATCTCGTGATACTTACCGCCTAGCCATTCTTATAATTATGTCCGCAGAAGTTTTTCCTAAGGCCAGCTGAAACATTTTATATTATCAGCACTGACAACTGCGTGTTGAACATCATAAATGTGTGCAGTGCACGTGACGGCACATGTGCGTGATATCGTCGTGGATGATATTAACCATTTAGTTGCAAGATAGTCTGGCATATTGTGTTGGATGTAGGCCGCTCTGTTTATGTAGCTTTACCAATGAGTGTGTGTGTGTGTGTGTGTGTGTGTGTGTGTGTGTGTGTGTGTGTGTGTGTGTGTGTGTGTGTGTGTGTGTGTGTGTGTGTGTGTGTGTGTGTGTTACATCTTGGTTTTTTTGCCCTGCAGCAGAAGATTGGTATGACAATCCGTTGTTTGAGCTTGGTACGACGTAAACCGACGTAACGCATCAACAGTGAAAAGTGCAGCCATACTATCACGTAACTCGCGTTGGTCGATGATTTCCGGTAATATTTCGGCCAGAAGCGGATAATACCGGAAGTTGTAATAACAGCCAGTCAGACCAACTGGTTGATTGATTGGTCAGATTTGTTATGTTAGAGATATTACATAATTAACATGTGTTTTGTCTTGTTTTGAATGATTGTCGTGCTGTAATCTAATTGCTGTTGGGGACGGTATTGATGTAGGCGGTCATATTTTTTACATTCAGCCAAAAGCTATTATCTATTATGTTTTGCCGTAGACTGGGAATTGAGAGGGAGGTGTGTGTGTGCACGCGCGCCTCGCGTGTGTGTGTGTGTGTGTGTGTGTGTGTGTGTGTGTGTGTGTGTGTGTGTGTGTGTGTGTGTGTGTGTGTGAAGCCAATCACGGAAAACTACACTACTTATCTGCATGGAAATTTAACATTTATATGAATTCTTCCACATAATATCCACACCTTACCATTTTTTCCCCATTTTGAGATGCATGTCTCAGATGACGTCATATTCGTTCGATAAAAAAAAGTCGAGGCTGCACTGTGGCGATCGCATTTTTTAAACATCAAATAGATCAAAACTTTCGTCAGACATTCTTTGACCGATTCTTGACTATAGCACTGTAATTCTAGACAGCTTAAACAATTGCTGATCATAATTTTGCGGTTAAATAAAAGTTGCATTATATATCATTATATGCCAACACAAACATGATTTCATTGTATCGTTTTCCCCCTGAATATATATATGTTGAGTATGGTTTGAAATTGTGCTCCAAAATAAGGAAAACCCGTTTTATGCAAATTAAGTTTACAGCTGACCTCTCTCGGTCGACAGGTGTCGGTCAACCAGGACTCGGCAAAGACTTACTGATTGGGAGTGGTCAGTTTCGTTCTGTTAGGCCGACAGATTGAGTGAATGTAATTGGTATTGTTTTACCCGACTTGATTTATGTTGTTGGGAAAAACCGTTTTAGAAGTGGTTGCCTCGATCATTTTGTGTCATAACACAAACGTGCATTCACACATACTGTCAATAACACAAAAGTGCATTATAGTTTGATACAATTAAGATGTCAGCAACCTTTTACTTAGCAGCTAAACAGATCAGGTCAAAAGTGCATACACACACACACATTGATCATGACATGCCATAAAAGTACAGACAGTAATAATGTTTCATCGTACCTTGAATGTTTACATCGAACATTCATTCTAAAAGTACACCCACGGCCAATATTATGTTTTGTCGCACGGTGTTATGTTTACATCGAACATTCATTCTAAAAGTACACCCACGGCCGATATTATGTTTTGTCGCACGGTGTATGTATACATCGAACATCCATTAAAGCGCACCCTAGACAGTTGTCTCGGCTTATGGTATATATATATATACGACTTGTGTCTATCTGTCTCTGTCTGTCTGTCTGTCTGTGTGTGTGTGTGTGTGTGTGTGTGTGTGTGTCCGCGATGCACGGCCAAAGTTCTCGGTGGATCTTTTTCAAATTTGGAGTCCGTATTCAGCTACACCCCGGACACAACCTCATCGATGAGATATTTCAACACGTGCTCTCAGCGCGCAGCGCTGTGCGCGCTGAACCGATTTTGTTTTGTTTTGTTTTTTTGTCGGGATCCACTACCAGTAACTCTTCCTTATCTTCTCCAGTGTTTTCAGCCGCGATTATCTCCCTTCCTCCGTGTGGCGTCAATCCATATTCCCGTTACTACGTTACTATTTTTAGAAGGTCACTGCACGTTACTATTTTTAGAAGGTCTCCAGTGTTTTGCGCGTTTATCTCCTTTCCTTCGTGCGCCGGCGAAGCCGGCGTACACCCGGCTCCCAGGCGCAGCCTGGTATTCGGCTCTACTTCTTCCCGGCGAAACCGGTACCCGGCGAAGCGGGTAATCATCTAGTATATATATATATATAAACACCGAACACCCATTAAACCCAAGACAGATGTCATGTTGTATCGCTCGGTGTATGTACAAATCTAAAAGGCCTTTAAAGTACACCCAGACAGTTGTCATGTTTTATCGCACGGTGTATGTAAACAACGAACATCCATTTAACGTACACGCAAGACGGATGTCATGTTTTATCGCAAGGCCTATGTACATAACAAACATGCCTTTAAAGTACACACAGACAGTTATCATGTTTTGCCGCACGGTTTAACCGAAGACTATAGCTTGAGTAATGAGTTGCATGCACGCATGAAAACAAGACATTCTCCCAGTGTTCCTTCGCCAGCTAGCCAGCCGACCGCCGCAGAGTGCCGTCACACAGAACGGGTGTTAATCTCGTCTTCCCATTGATTTTTGCAGCCGTGAGGTTTCATTGATGGAGGCCTAGGAAGCGTCTAATGTGAGGTTTGCTTGCACGCTGGTCAAGCATCGGGGAAGGATATTCTGTCAGATGATCATGATTTATTCCCTGGCGGCGTGCGGGATTCGGTCTGCTTTTTACATTTAGTCAAGTTTTGACTAAATGTTTTAACGTAGAGGGGGAATCGAGACGAGGGTCGTGGTGTATGTGTGTGTGTGTATACACTCGTGTGTATCTCTGTCTGTGCGTGTGTGTGTGTAGAGCGATTCAGACCAAACTACTGGACCGATCTTTATGAAATTTGACATGAGAGTTCCTGGGAATGATATTCCCGGACGTTTTTTTTCCGTTTTTTCGATAAATACCTTTGATGACGTCATATCCGGCTTTTTGTAAAAGTTGAGGCGGCACTGTCACACCCTCATTTTTCAATCAAATTGATTGAAATTTTGGCCAAGCAATCTTCGACGAAGGCCGGACTTTGGTATTGCATTTCAGCTTGGTGGCTTAAAAATTAATTAATGACTTTGGTCATTAAAAATCTGAAAATTGTAAAAAAAATAATTTGTTTCTAAAACGATCCAAATTTACGTTCATCTTATTCTTCATCATTTTCTGATTCCAAAAACATATAAATATGTTTTATTCGGATTAAAAACAAGCTCTGAAAAGTAAAAATATAAAAATTATTATTAAAATAAAATTTCCGAAATCGATTTAAAAACAATTTCATCTTATTCCTTTTGGGTTCCTGATTCCGATTCCAAAAACATATAGATGTGATATGTTTGGATTAAAAACACGCTCAGAAAGTCAAAAAGAATAGAGATAAAGAAAAGCGTGCTATCCTTCTCAGCGCAACTACTACCCCGCTCTTCTTGTCAATTTCACTGCCTTTGCATCGAGCGGTGGACTGACGATGCTACGAGTATACGCTCTTGCTGTAAAAATGCAGTGAGTTCAGTTTCATTCTGTTAGTTCGACAGCTTGACTAAATGTTGTAATTTCGCCTTACGCGACTTGTTCTACTATCGGGTTGCACGTGCTTGCGAAATGATTTGCACTTCACTGTCATGTCAGTTGTGTTGAAAGATAAGACAGGCTTGAGGAATGATTTCCACTGAAACCCGGTACCTTCCTTCGCGTGTAAACCATCTTCTTATGTAAACCACCACAGATCCGTCCAGGCTTTTACATGTATCGGACAAGATCATACTGTAACCATTCACAGCAGCGCAACGCCGATCCATTCCATATGAACCACCACCACCCAACCCACCCCCCCCCCCCACCTCCTTCCCAAAGGTCAAAGTACTTTTTTTTCTACTCAAAAAGCAGGTGTCGTCTACTGATGACGATCCGCCCAAAACCCTACCCGCGTTTGGTGATTGTCCTTGACCTCTATTCTGTAATTGGCTTCGCACTTTGTACTTGCTTGCTACAAGAAGTATATTATTGTGTTGGGGAGGATTTGTATAGATCTACTGTTTCATTTAAAAACTGCTTTATCGTGATTTAATGTAGGAAATAGGTTATTCAACATGCTTTGATTGACACAGAATTAAAAAAACAAGACATGTTGTCAATAACAACGTTCCAAGAACTTACCTTTCTTGTATTTTGATTCTGAATTTTGGAACGTTGGCAGTCTCTTTGTTTTTTGGATTTTTTCTTGATTGACACAGACCTTTGCCAATAATTATGTAACGTAAAAATGAGGATTTTAAGTATAGAGACCTTAGCTTACCTTACTCGCCACTACCAGTACGCGTCTGGAACCTCCATTTTAGATATCGTAGACAAAGTTAAGAAGTATAATTATTGCAATGACATATCATTTTTATATTTAGTCAAGTTTTGACTAAATATTTTAACATCGAGGGGGAATCGAAACGAGGGTCGTGGTGTATGTGCGTGTGTGTGTGTGTCTGTGTGTCTGTGTGTGTGTGTGTGTGTGTGTAGAGCGATTCAGACTAAACTACTGGACCGATCTTTATGAAATTTGACATGAGAGTTCCTGGGTATGAAATCCCCGAACGTTTTTTTCATTTTTTTGATAAATGTCTTTGATGACGTCATATCCGGCTTTTCGTGAAAGTTGAGGCGGCACTGTCACGCCCTCATTTTTCAACCAAATTGGTTGAAATTTTGGTCAAGTAATCTTCGACGAAGCCCGGACTTCGGTATTGCATTTCAGCTTGGTGGCTTAAAAATTAATTAATGACTTTGGGCATTACAAATCTGAAAATTGTAAAAAAAAAAATAAAAATTAATAAAACGATCCAAATTTACGTTTATCTTATTCTCCATCATTTGCTGATTCCAAAAACATATAAATATGTTATATTCGGATTAAAAACAAGCTCTGAAAATTAAATATATAAATATTATTATCAAAATTAAATTGTCGAAATCAATTTAAAAACACTTTCATCTTATTCCTTGTCGGTTCCTGATTCCAAAAACATATAGATATCATATGTTTGGATTAAAAACACGCTCAGAAAGTTAAAACAAAGAGAGGTACAGAAAAGCGTGCTATCCTTCTTTATAGCGCAACTACTACCCCGCTCTTCTTGTCAATTTCACTGCCTTTGCCATGAGCGGTGGACTGACGATGCTACGAGTATACGGTCTTGCTGAAAAATGGCATTGCAGTTTCATTCTGTGAGTTCGACAGCTACTTGACTAAATATTGTATTTTCGCCTTACGCGACTTGTTACATTTTCTACTGGAGATCAGAACAGTCCGTGGAAACTAGGGATAAACACTTTTAACGGGAATTTCCGCTTTGATTAGACACTTCAAGACCTTGGTGGCAGCAACACATCAGTTCTGATCTCTCGCGCTCTCTCTCTCTCTCTCTCTCTCTCTCTCTCTCTCTCTTTATCTCTCTCTTTATATCTCTCTCTTTATATCTCTCTCTTTATATCTCTCTCTCTCTTCCTCCCTCTTTATATCTCTCTCTCTATCTCTCTCTCTCTCTCTCTCTCTCTCTCTCTGGATCTCTCTCTCTCTCTCTCTCTCTCTGACTCTCTCTCTCTCTCTATGTCTCTCTCTCTCTCTCTCCTCTATTACTGTTTGATGTGTACAAATTTGGGTCATTTATGAAACACAATGTTTTACTATGATTATGTTGTATATGGGCGCATACCCTTCAGAAGGGGCTCTGGCCTAAAACTGAATAAACTCTCTCTCTCTCTCTCTCTCTCTCTCTCTCTCTCTCTCTCTCTCTCTCTCTCTCTCTCTCTCTCTCTCTCTCTCTCTCTCTCTCTCTCTCTCTCTCTCTCTCTCTCTCTCTTTCTCTTCGGTTTTTTTGGTCGTACGTTGACCTTGTCAAATGTATTTATTTTGGAAGGCAAACATAACTGTCTCTGTGAGTTACGGCAGAGATATCTCGCTAGGACGACGGCAATGAAATTATACAAATGTTGCCGAGCCAATCTCGTGTCAAGGTAATGCACACAGGCACTGGGATACGAAGAGGAAATTTTAGTAGCACTACCATGCCAAATTATACTGAAATCTTTCGGCTGTAGGAATATGTGGAGAAATGTGTGTCAGTGTGTGTGTCTTTGTGTGTGTGTGACTTTGTTTGTTGGTGTGTGACTTTGTTTGTTTGTGTGTGTGTGTGTGTGTGTGTGTGTCTTTTTTTGGAAAATCCCAGGTATCAATCGCAAAGAGATGGGTTACAATTAGTCGCAGACGACAGCTGCTTTTGGAGTCATTAGAAGCTAGTTGTCAGATTTGAACCAGCCTTGTAATATATATGGCAGATGACGTGATTTCTTGTGTCCGTCTTTTTCGTCGTTTATATCGCACACGGTCGACATTTACAGACTGCACATTTGGATTAGACAGGAATAAATTCATGTTAGTAACTCACTAACTGTTTTGTTTACACATTGCGAAAAAAGAGAGAAAATGTTGAAGGTGGATATTTACAGAAAGAGTTGATCGCAGGATGCACGGTAGGGGCTTGCAAGTCCATCTGTCCAAGAATCCAAATACAGATATAGACTGCTAACGATTCAAAATTCACAATTAAAAAACAAGAATTGTAGGTTATTTGAACGTTTAATTATTGACAAAAAACAGTTACATATACACTGTACGTCGACCCAGTGGTCTTTTAAAGTAAACCGACAGACAAACACTTATGATACAAATCAAGAACCTATCTCAAAATCGTCGATGAATGCCGGCGAGGTAATCATCTGTCCGGTCACCACCCCGCTCTCCCCTCGTCCTATACTAGTACAATCTTCATAAGACTGAGACAGGATTGGAAGGAGTTGAAGGATACCGGTATTCAGCGGATTCTTGTGCCTGTGGCAATAAGTTGCCTTGGGGAGAGGTGCCAAACCAAATGTCAAATGTCAGTTACCGCATCCTGTATTAATTTTGTGTCTTTAGACCACAATGACATTCTAGCGCTGTGTTATACATCGTGTGTGTGTGTGTGTGTGTGTGTGTGTGTGTGTGTGTGTGTGTGTGTGTGTGTGCGTGTGTGTGTGCGTGTGTGTGTGTGTGTTTCAGGATATATACACTCATACAGCGAAGTAACAGTGCTTCGCTTTTACAAATCACTAACAGCGAAACGAAGTAAAAATAATATCATTATTAACACGCAGTGACGAGTGAACAAGGTTGATAAAGTACAAAAAAGCCGAAAATCAATGCGTCGCTTAAATCCGTACATTGAAATCGAGTTTTCTCTTCGACGAGGCCATTCAGCTTGTCAAAGCCTGACACGAGTAAGATAGTCTCCGGGGAAACAACAAAGACAAAACATCAATAAAACTAAAAATCATAATAAAAAAACAAAAGACAAAAATCGGAGCACTCAGCAGAATAACAGACGATCAGCTTCAGGTGCATTCATTACATACCGCTGCTCCCAGAAAGCAGACTGAGGAATTGCGCGTGTTGAAAAATGATGGTTCTACGCACGTGGTATTTGACCGAATATATTGTGTTGGGATTTCTGGGTTTGAGAGATGCGTGGGCCATGGGTGGAGGGAAAGAGATATCTATCTTAAACACACACACACACACACACACACACACACACACACACACACACACACACACTCACACACACAGAAACAAATGTTATACACACAAACACACGTGCACACTCACCAACACAAATGTTTCCACACATTCCTAAAGCCAAAAGATATATCTATCTTTCTCTCTGTTGACATTGGGGATGGTGGGGATCCCGAAGGCGGAAATGCGTACCATGTTCCCATTTCAAAACTGAAATACTTTCCTCACTGCTAATTAAGCCTTTATAAGCTTATTAATTGTCATTCTGACAGTGTAGCTTCGGCGATAGGAAATACCGACCGTCCAGAGACTGTCACGCAAAGAACAAGACAACAAACACACAGTGCCCCACTATCACGACCCGCACAGCACAGCCCAATCTAGACGGGTGGGTGTTGGTGGGTGGCTGAGGCGAAGAATGCGAGCAATTTGGCATGAACCTCTGACGGCTAATGACATTTTTCGCCACCTATCGATTTACCGCTTGGTCGACCTGGCGGCCGCTGCGTCAGTGGGGTGCTAGGGGGGGGGGGGGGGGCTGCGAGCTGGGACCCCCCCTTTTAAGACCCCCTCCGACACCCACCACCACACCCTCATCCACCCCCGCCTCTTAAAAACCCCTTTTAAGACCCTAGCTGTCCCCTCAGATGCTCTGTTCACAACGTCTGCAAATTAAATCATGTTAAAACTCCCTCCTTAAGTCCTGATTGTTCACTTTTCTTCTTCTTTTTTTGTGTGTGTGTGAAAGGGAGGTTCCTCTGTAGGGTGAAGGTTTAGCTGTACAGTGGTTGTTGTTTTATTGTGGCTGCATTGGAAGCTTGGGGGGCCCGGTAGCTCAGTTGGTAGAGCACTGGACTTGTGATCGAAAGGTCGCAGGTTCGAATTCGGGCCGGGACGGACACGGGTCAACTTTATGTGCAGACCCAGAGACGGAAGCCATGTCCCACCCCCGTGTCATCACAATGGCACGTAAAAGACCTTGGTCATTCTGCCATAAGTGCAGGTGGCTGAATACACCTAAACACGCAGACACCTGGGTAGCGCGACTCCGTTGCTGCTAGCTTTCCACTGGGAGGAAGCGACCCGAATTTCCCAGCAATGGGACAATAAAGTAATGAAAATGAAAAAAATGAAATGGAGGGTCCCTGTTGCATTGAACAACTTTCCACTGATGCCTGGTTGCTGGCATTACATAACCTCTATCGTCAGTCGGGTGCACTCCATAGTCTCTGGTCGGGTCAAACTTATTATCACTGAGTGGCAGTGGATTTGCAACAGTCCTGGTTGTAGTAGTGGGATGATGTTGTTTTTCGTGTCTGGTCTTTTTTGGTGTGTCTGTTTGAGTGCCGAGCAAGCACGCGTCTGCACACACGTACACATACAGAAACAAACAGAGAGAGACACAGACACACACAAACACACGCACGCACGTATATACACACACGCACATACACACGCACGCACGCACGCACTCACGAACGCACGCACACACATTACGACATAAACACACACACACACACACACACACACACACACACACACACACACACACACACACACACACACACACACACCTAGAATTGTTCTCAAAGCGACATAGGTTAGCGGTGTCGTCTGAAGTATAAATGTATCCATGATATGCCAGTCTCCGGAACAATCATAATTAAGAGATGACGAATCGTTCCCAAAGCGAGATAGGTAATGTTTTTATCCAGACAGTCTCCCCCACCGCTTCATCAGTGTCGAGTCTAGTACCGGCAAGGTTGGCCTAGTGGTAATGCGTCCGCCCCGTGATCGGGAGGTCGTGGGTTCGAACCCCGGCCGGGTCATACCTAAGACTTTAAAATTGGCAATCTAGTGGCTGCCCCGCCTGGCGTCTGGCATTATGGGGTTAGTGCTAGGACTGGTTGGTCCGGTGTCAGAATAATGTGACTGGGTGAGACATGACGCCTGTGCTGCGACTTCTGTTTTGTGTGTGGCGCACGTTATATGTCAAAGCAGCACCGCCCTGATATGGCCCTTCGTGGTCGGCTGGGCGTTAAGCAAACAAACAAACAAACAGTGTCGAGTCTGATGTTCGCAAGTGATTTGCATTGGCTGGTTTAAGATATTTAACATCGTAAGCGTACCACTTACACAGAAGAGGTAGTGGTATAGCTCCTGGTTTATTCTTGGTATATTCCGCATCAGACTATTGATATGCACACACTTGCCTGGTTCATTCTTGGAATATTCCGGATCAGACCATTGTATATACACACTCGCCTCGTTCATTCTTGGAATATTCCGCACCAGACCAAGCCCGTCATGTAAACAGACGTCAAATAAGCAGAGTTACCTGTTTCCCGGTACAGTGGGAACAGTCTGTGCCAAGCTTCCTGAATCGAAGCACCTGTAACCCTCAGGCGAGAAACAAGGCCGCCAGGGTAACTAACTTTGCAACCGAGACGCCAAGCATACCGAGAGACGTCAGTAAGAAGAACATTTTGAACGTGCCTGGTCTTTCCTCAGAGCAATTGGTTGTTTTCGCCATCAATCAAACAAACTTTTTAGTTGTTTATGTTTTCATTAACATTTGTCGGGTTTTAAACCTATTTAGAACGTAGGTGTGTTGTTTGCTTTTTTGTTTTAAATTGCCTCTTTCTCAGTGGGTTTTTTTTACTTGTGGGAACAATCCGCGAGCCAAACATTTACGATTTTTGTTTGTTTGTTTGTTTGCTTAACGCCCAGCCGACCACGAAGGGCCATATCAGAGCGGTGCTGCTTTGACATATAACGTGCGCCACACACAAGACAGAAGTCGCAGCACAGGCTTCATGTCTCACCCAGTCACATTATTCTGACACCGGACCAACCAGTCCTAGCACTAACCCCATAATGCCAGACGCCAGGCGGAGCAGCCACTAGATTGCCAATTTTAAAGTCTTAGGTATGACCCGGCCGGGGTTCGAACCCACGACCTCCCGATCACGGGGCGGACGCCTTACCACTAGGCCAACCGTGCCGGTATACATTTACGATTGCAGGGAAATTCTCCCATGTTTCAGGCATCACTGCTGACGTTTTGTGATGCGATTTTACCTTTTCTCAATGCTCTTCCTAGTGGGAACAATCCGAGTGCAAAACCTTTACGATTGCAGTGAAATTCACCCATGTTTCAGGCAACGTTTTGCAATGCGAATTTACCATTTCTGAAAGCTCCTCACAGTGGGAACAATTTACATGCCAAATCTTTACGATTGCAGGGAAATTCTCTTGTTTCCGGGCGTCCCTCCTGACGTTTTGCGATGCAATTTTACCTTTTTTCAGTGCTCTTCCTAGTGGGAACAATCCGCGTACCAAACCTTTACGATTGAAAGGTAATTCTCCATTGTTTCCTGGCGTTTTGCGATGCGAATTTACCATTTCTCGAAGCTTCTCACAGTGGGGACAATTTACATGCCAAATCTGTACGATTGCAGGGAAACTCTCCCTTGTTTCCTGACGTTTTGCGATGCGATTTTACCTTTACTCAATGCTCTTCCGAGTGGGAACAATCCGCATGCTAAACCTTTACGATTGAAAGGAAACTCTCCCGGAGTGTGTTTGATGGCAACCAAGAGGCTTGCCACCGATATTCGATAGACTGACGCTCACTCAAAAAAATAAAGTCAGCGAGATTGAGGAAGCAGGTTGTTGTTCTCTGCAGAGGAGGAAGGGGTAGGGTTCTGGCTCTGAATTAGCAACCCCATTGTTATGAATGCACAAGCCTGTAAGAAGTGTAATTCCATTTCCTCTTAAGAATTCCCAAGACAACGAGAGTCAATACATTTACAAGCCCCCACCAACACTCTCCAACGAATGCGCAACACAGCAAAATGCCATTCAGTTTCTCCTATGTGCACACACGGCAACAAGCGTTATTCCATTTCCTGTTAAGAATGCACAAAGGAAGTCAATACACCCCCCCCCCCCTCCCCATCCCCACTCTCCAATAAATGCGCAATACAGCAAAATGTCATTCAGTTTCCCCAGTGTGCGCATAAGACAACAAGCTTTATTGTATTTCCCGTTCCTGTCTCTTGTTGCAACGGATTCATTGAGGAAAAGTCCTGGATTGCCGCGGAAGCTGACTCTCCCGTTTCCGGAACGCTGCGTAAGGATATGTATATGTCGTGCCGAATTCGTGTAATTGCCGATTCCGCGTAGTGGGCAACATTTTTGCCCATTTCGCGTAATCGGCAAAACGCTGCCCAATACGTGAAATCGGCAGCGTTTTGCCGAAATCGCGTAAACGCCTCTAAAACTTGCCTATTTCGCGAATTCAGCAGCCGATTACGCGTAATAAGCAAGTTGCCCATTACGCGAAATCGGCAATAGTGAGTTTAGTGTGTATACATGTTTAAATTTGGTATTGTTTGTGAGTTTCAATCACTAAGGCCCCTTGTTTGATTGATAATACAATTACGGGCACACGAGAACAAGTATTTCCTAATGATATGCTCACAAACAGTTCACTCTGTGTGTGGCTCGTGTTCTTTTCTATTTTACTGTCATTGACACTGTTAAAGAGAGAGAGAGAGAGAGAGAGAGAGAGAGAGAGAGAGAGAGAGAGAGAGAGAGAGAGAGAGAGATCGAACACACACACACACACACACACACACACATACATACACACGTACCGTCGCACGCACACACGCACACTTAACTTGCTATTGCCGATTTTGCGTAATGGACAACTTGCCCATTACGCGTAATCGGCTGCCGATTCCGCGTAATCGGCTGCCGAATTCGCGAAATAGGCAAGTTTTAGAGGCGTCTACGCGATTTCGGCAAAACGCTGCCGATTTCACGTATTAGGCAGCGTTTTGCCGATTACGCGAAATGGGCAAAAATGTTGCCCATTACGCGGAATCGGCAATGACGTGAATTCGGCACGACATATACATTGAATGAGTTAAGTCGCGCTCACAACACGCTAAAATGCGCTCATCATAATCGGTGTCTGACCTTTAGTAGAAGAAATATGGTACGTTTCACGACCCCGACAACTCATTCCAGAAAGAGATTGTACAGAATAGTCTCTCAGGCGCAGTTTGTACTGTAAATAACTCGGCAGCTTTTAGCGCAAGGGGGGTTTGGACATTGAAAGGGAATGAAAACTGTCAGCACTTCGCTCCTGGCAGTATTCTGTTGATGCGTTTTGGCTGTGTAAATGGAATGCTTTCTTTTCCTCGTTCGGATTTAGATCACACTGTGCATTTGTATTCCACTGTATGTTATTCAGCGATGGTTGCAGTATGCTGATCTTATCCAACGTAAAAACCTGCACAGATCTGTAGACTGTCCTTAGATTAGTTCAGTCACAAAGCTAGATTGCGATGCTGTTCTGGCTATGTGAGAAATGCTGCTGAATTGAGTTGTTGCGCTGTTAATAAACAGTGATTGATGGCGACCATACTCTCTCCCCTTCTGTCTGTCTCTGTCTCCTTTTCTGTCTCTCTCTCTGTCTGTCTCTGTTTTTAATTTTTTTTAAATTTTTTTTTATACAAACAAATATTTCTCTGTTATATATAATTTTCAAGCATTGCTAAAGAATCACAATGCATCTTAACATGTCTTATTGGTTGCTTGACATGTTAATTATGTCATTTGTACTATAGTTAAACTTATCTTCTATTTCTTCTTGTTTGTTACCCCTCAGTGGGCGAGGGCCGGATGAAAAAAAGCATGTATGCATTGCTTATTACCCTCGTAAAATAAATTTCAATTCAATTCAATTCAATTCTCTCTTACTTTTTACATTTAGTCAAGTTTTGACTAAATGTTTTAAAATAGAGGGGGAATCGAGACGAGGGTCGTGGTATATGTGTGTGTGTGTGTGTGTGTGTGTGTGTGTGTGTGTGTGTGTGTGTGTGTGTGTGTGTGTGTCTGTGTCTGTGTCTGTGTCTGTGTCTGTGCGTGTGTGTGTGTAGAGCGATTCAGACCAAACTACTGGACCGATCTTTATGAAATTTTATACATGAGAGTTCCTGAGAATGATATCCCCGGACGTTTTTTTCTTTTTTTCGATAAATACCTTTGATGACGTCATATCCGACTTTTTGTAAAAGTTGAGGCGGCACTGTCACACCCTCTTTTTTCAATTAAATTGATTGAAATTTTGGCCAAGCAATCTTCGACGAAGGCCGGACTTCGGTATTGCATTTCAGCTTGGTGGCTTAAAAATTAATTAATGACTTTGGTCATTAAAAATCTGAAAATTGTAAACAAAAATTTTTATAAAACGATCCAAATTTACGTTCATCTTATTCTTCATCATTTTCTGATTCCAAAAAACAAGCTCTGAAAATTAAAAATATAAAAATTATGATCAAAATTAAATTTTCGAAATCAATTTAAAAACACTTTCATCTTATTCCTTGTCGGTTCCTGATTCCAAAAACATATAGATATGATATGTTTGGATTAAAAACACGCTCAGAAAGTTAAAACGAAGAAAGGTACAGAAAAGCGTGCTATCCTTCTCAGCGCAACTGCTACCCCGCTCTTCTTGTCAATTTCACTGCCTTTGCCACGAGCGGTGGACTGACGATGCTACGAGTATACTGTCTTGCTGAAAAATTGCATTGCGTTCAGTTTCATTCTGTGAGTTCGACAGCTTGACTAAATGTTGTATTTTCGCCTCTCTCTCTCTCTCTCTCTCTCTCTCTCTCTCTCTCTCTCTCTCTCTCTCTCTCTCTCTCTCTCTCTCGCGCGCTCTATCTCTTTCTCTCGCCCTCTCTCTCTTTCTCTCGCCCTCTCTCTCTCTCTCTCTCTCTCTCTCTCTCTCTCTCTCTCTCTCTCACTCGCTCGCTCGCCATGCAACTGGTTCGCTTGTACTCTGTAAGTGCCAAGGCTTCCACAGAAAGAATTCATTTTCCCCTGTAACTAATAACGTCATCCTGGATTCCGCTGCAATTTCAGACAGAAGAACCCATTCAGTGTTGTTTTTGTTTCTGTTTTTTTGAACGGCAGTTTTCCATTTGTTTCAAAGCAGGTCGCATTTTCCTGTGAGAGACAGTGAGTCTTTTATGTTTAAACTGAAAGAGAAAAATATCGATCAAAAATTTAACAGACAAGAATGTCCATCTGTGAAGGGCTTTACAAAGGCGAGAGAAAATCATTTATGCCTTTGTAAGTGAACAAGGCAAGGCGGGCTGTACAAGACGCCAGTGTGATGGTACTGAAGAATTATTATTATTCCCCCCTCTGCTTCTTTACCTCTGTAAACTTGTAGGGCTAGTTATTTTTCGATAATGACCCAGCAACCAAACAAATAACGACCCAGCAACAGCCTGAATCCTCGATAGTGCAATGGGTTGAGAAGTTGTTCTGTTTCGGTACTACTTTTTGCGACTGAAAAGTTCCGAACGCTCTAATGTATACATCTCTGGAGCAAACAATACAAACATACCGCATTTAAATTAACAACTACAGGCCTGAACACATGAATATCCATATAAAATCCATGAGTTCGGTTGTTTTCTGAATCTAGATCTGCCGTGCTCAAACGTTCATCACAAGCAATTTCACAAGGCAAGTAACTCATACTTTGTCTAGCGACAAGAGTAGTTCCCCTTCTTTTCACTCAGTTTCTTCGACAACAGACTGCAATCCGACGGTCAGTTTTCAACAATATTTCATTTAATAAACAGATCACACGCAACCAAATGCACACATCTCATCAATTTAAACAACATAAAGCGGTTTCATACACTATTTTTCCCAGAAAACTGAACTTCATACAGTTTTTAACGTTGGAACACGGGTGCAAAAGTTCGTCTGCTAGTCCCATTTGACGAAAGAACATTATCCTAAGCGATACCAAAACATATACAGAACACACAATATCTGCCTTTGCCGCCACAGCAGAATAACAGCATATCTGTGTACTTGATTTTAGTCCAAAATAGGAAAACTGACAAGAAGTGTTAACAGAATGGAATGATTTGCACGGAACTATACAACCGCGCATTAATCGATCGCATGCGCAGGTTGACTGGTTGAGTGAATAGGATTCGATCAAACTTTCGCAAAAAACTTACTCCTCTTTTCTTTGAATAACTGAAGAAAGGAGGAATAAAGAGGTTACACACCTCGTCTCAGTGATTATAAAAAATAATGGTCTCAGTTCGCGGTCATGAAAAAGCTCGCTAAAGCTCGCATTTTTCATGATCCGCTAACTTCGACCATTATTTTTAATAATCACTGAGACTCGGCATGTAACCTCTACTTATTATTATTATTATTATGAACATTTGTGCGCCTAATCTAAATATAGCCACAAATGGGTTGATTTGTGTTATCAATGAGGCCTTTTTTACATTTAGTCAAGTTTTGACTAAATGTTTTAACATAGGGGGGGGAATCGAGACGATTGTCATGGTGTATGTGTGTGTGTGCGTGTGTGCGTGCGTGTAGAGCGATTCAGACCAAACTACTGGACCGATCTTTATGAAATTTGACATGAGAGTTCCTGGGTATGATATCCCCGAACGTTTTTTTTCCTTTTTTTGATAAATGTCTTTGATGACGTCATATCCGGCTTTTCGTGAAAGTTGAGGCGGCACTGTCACGCTCTCATTTTTCAACCAAATTGGTTGAAATTTTGATCAAGTAGTCTTCGACGAAGCCCGGACTTCGGTATTGCATTTCAGCTTGGTGGCTTAAAAATTAATTAATGACTTTGGTCATTAAAAATCTGAAAATTGTAAAAAAAATTTTTTTTTTCTAAAACGATCCAAATTTACGTTCATCTGATTCTCCATCATTTGCTGATTCCAAAAACATATAAATATGTTATATTCCAATTAAAAACAAGCTCTGAAAATTAAATATATAAAAATTATTATCAAAATTAAATTTTTTAAATCAATTTAAAAACACTTTCATCTTATTCCTTGTCGGTTCCTGATTCCAAAAACATATAGATATGATATGTTTGGATTAAAAACACGCTCAGAAAGTTAAAACAAAGAGAGGTACAGAAAAGCGTGCTATCCTTCTCAGCGCAAGTACTACCCCGCTCTTCCTGTCAATTTCACTGCCTTTGCCGTGCGCGGTGGACTGTCGATGCTACGATTATACGGTCTTGCTGCAGATTCATTCTGTGAGTTTGACAGCTACTTGACTAAATGTTGTATTTTCGCCTTACGCGACTTGTTTACATTTAGTCAAGTTTTGACTAAATGTTTTAACATAGGGGGGGGAATCGAGACGATTGTCATGGTGTATGTGTGTGTGTGCGTGTGTGCGTGTGTGTGTGTGTAGAGCGATTCAGAGTAAACTACTGGACCGATCTTTATGAAATTTGACATGAGAGTTCCTGGGTATGAGGCGGCACTGTCACACCCTCATTTTTCAATCAAATTGATTGAAATTTTGGCCAAGCAATCTTCGACGAAGGCCGGACTTCGGTATTGCATTTCAGCTTGGTGGCTTAAAAATTAATTGATGACTTTGGTCATTACAAATCTGAAAATTGTAAAAAAAATAAAAACTTTTTTTATAAAACGATTCAAATTTACGTTCATCTTATTCTTCATCATTTTCTGATTCCAAAAACATATAAATATGTTATATTTGGATTAAAAACAAGCTCTGAAAATTAAAAAAATTAAAAATTATGATCAAAATGAGATTTTCGAAATCAATTTAAAAACATGTTCATCTTATTCCTTGTCGGTTCCTGATTCCCAAAACATATAGATATGATATGTTTGGATTAAAAACACGCTCAGAAAGTTAAAACGAAGAGAGGTACAGTAAAGCTTGCAATGAAGCACAGCGCAATCGCTACCGCGTCAAACGGGCTCGTCACTTTCACTGCCTTTTGCACCAGCGGCGGACTACGTTCAATTTCATTCTGTGAGTTCCACAGCTTGTATACATATATTAACTGTCTGATTTGTTATCTTTTTTTGTTAAAATTATATCGCCCGTTGTTGCAAACAAGACACGAATGATTACACCCCCGGTATAGGGGTGTGTATAGGTTTCGGTCGATGTGTTTGTTTGTTTGTTTGTGTGTTTGTGTGTTTGTGTTCGCATATAGATCTCAAGAATGAACGGACCGATCGTCACCAAACTTGGTGAACAGGTTCTATACATTCCTGAGACGGTCCTTACAAAAATTGGGACCAGTCAAACACACGGTTAGGGAGTTATTGGTGGATTAAGATTCTACAAGGACTTATAGAGAAACATATTCATGGTCAAAGGGAAAGAACCTTCTCAGTTGGTGGCAGTGAGAATGGGTGCAGTGAGAATGGTTATTTCCCTTTGACCAACGGGGGTGTTTTTCCTACCTCGAAGGAATTTCTTGTTTTTTTTATTTTTTATTTATTAATGAGGCCTCTTTTAGTGCGCTTTCTTGTTAGCACTTTAGACTTGTTTTTCAGTTCGCCGGTTGTTGCAAACAAGACACGGTTGATTTGTTTTAATAATGAGGCCTCTTTTAGTGCGCGCGCATTAGTGCGCCTTCTTGTTAGCACTTTAGACAGGTTTTTCAGGTCGCCGGTTGTTGCAAACAAGACACGGTTGATTTGTTTGCTTGTTGATTGTGCGACAGCCTTATTAAATGTGTCTTTGCACTGACGGATTGGTTTCGAGTATTGTCGATTTTGCAAAAAAAGACACAGTTGAATTTTCATTGGTGGAAGTTAGTCTTTAACCTTTTTCGCGTATTGTTGGCTAAAATGTGTTTGCTAATTATGCGCACTTCAGAAGATGCGGTTGGTTTTATTCACTGAAGTCTCTTTTGGGGAATATAATTTTTGTAACCTCTTAAGAAGGTTAGGAATGCATACAGTAGAAGCCTCGAGGGGATACAACCAGTGCTTGAATCTTTGTGGAAAAAGACTACGAAGGAGCATTCTTCTTCTTCTTCTTCTTCTGCGTTCATGGGCTGGAACTCCCACGTACACGTATTTTTCTGCACTAGTGGGTTTTTACGTGTATGGCCGTTTTTACCGCGCCATTTAGGCAGCCCTACGCCGCTTTCGGGGGAAGTACGCTGGGTATTTTCGTGTTTCTATAACCCACCGCACTCTGACATGGACTACAGGTTCTTTTTTTGTGCGCACTTGGTCTTGTGCTTGCGTGTACACACAAAGGGGGATAAGGCACCAGCAAGTCTGCACATACGTTGACCTGGAAGATCGGAAAAATCTCCACCCTTAGCCCACCAGCATTCAAACCAGCTGGCAAATTAACTCGCCAAGAGTGCTCGATGAGAGCCCTAATTCTGAGTTAACCCTCCACGCAGCTGTTGTTAAGACATAAGACGGGAGTTGCATTGCCCACACAGCTCTCGTCAAGACATAAAACGGGGGTTGTATTGTCAACACAAATGCAAACATCACATGGAAAGTTGTCGTTCGGCTGTTCTTTGAGATAAAACGTACTTTTGGCAAATAAAGCACATTTCACTAAGGCAAAAAAAAAATAATAATAATCTGTTTACGGTATCCCGACCGACCCTATTTTTTCGCGCGACCCTAGACTTTTTTTTTGGCATTTGGGGGAGAAAAAAAAAGAGAAAAGAAAAAGGAAAAAAAAGTCTTGTTTTGTTAAATAACTTAAAAATATGTTTTTGGGGGAGAAAAAAAAATCCGACCTACCGACCCTATTTTTTTGGCCTATGTTACCGTAAACAGACTTTTTTAATAATTTTTTTGGCCTAAATAATAGGTATGAAATATGATAACGTACAATTAATGTTATTGTTAATGTTAAGAGCACTCGTCTGCTCAGTCTTCCTGTCAATACCGACACTTATGCGTACAATTCCATTCGCGCACATGCGTACGTACGCACACACAGATAACTCCTCAACTCCTCTTCCAAAGAGACACATGCGAGCACGCACACACACATGGAAGCACGCACATATTTACGCTCTCTGTCTCTGTTTGTCTGTCTGTGTTTCTGTCTCTGTCTCTGTCTCTCACTCTCTGACTTTGTCTGTGTCTGTCTCTGTCTGTATGTCTGTCTGTTTGTCTGTTTGTCTGTCTGTGTGTGTGTGTCTCTCTCTCTCTCTCTCTCTCTCTCTCTGTCTCTCTCTTCAAGGTACTGAACAAGAAAGCCCTTCTTGCACGTTGGCAACAAGTAAGTAATTTGTTACGAAGTGTATGAAGCACGTGAGCACCAGAAACCGGACGTTCACTGTACGGCAGTTCTTCATGTTACGTCAATGGAATTCCCAACATCGTGTTCTCAAGAGAACATCATTCTGAATCAATCAGCGTGTCTTGGCAGACGGTAAAACTACGTCTATTGTAACTCGGTGTCTATCAAATTACTGAGCGCATTAGTTATCACAGACCCCCCGCGGGTTAGGGGGAAGAATTTACCCCATGCTCCCCAGCATGTCGTAAGAGGCGGCTAACGGATTCTGTTTCTCCTTTTACCCTTGTTAAGTGTTTCTTGTATAGAATATAGTCAATTTTTGTAAAGATTTTAGTCAAGCAGTATGTAAGAAATGTTAAGTCCTTTGTACTGGAAACTTGCATTCTCCCAGTAAGTTCATATATTGTACTACGTTGCAAGCCCCTGGAGCAAATTTTTGATTAGTGCTTTTGTGAACAAGAAACAATTGACAAGTGGCTCTATCCCATCTCCCCCCTTTCCCCGTCGCGATATAACCTTGAATGACTGAAAACGACGTTAAACACCAAATAAAGAAAGAAAGAAAGAAAGTTATCACAGATTATTTGTTCAAGAAGACTTCTTCTACTCGCCTTTGTATCAGATGGACGGTCTTAATGAGATGGTGTCCCGCATTCTGGTCACCAGAACTACTTTTCGTCCACGACGTTAAACGTGTTTTTGGACATGCGGTTATTAATATCACGACTTGGCGAAGACTATGGTTTTTATTAAAGGATAATTTAATTTTACCGTCCTTCCGGCCGGCGGAAAAAGCTGCATTTCTCCATGGTCATTTGAAGTTTGTTCCTTTTGACATTCGCAAGAACTCGAACACTAACAAAAATGAAATAAATTTTTAAAAAACCAGTAATAATCACAGTGGTTGTGGGAATAAAAGAACATAGTCATCCAATTCCGCGTTGGTGAAGACATTGAAACCACACTGCTGGATAAACAATTTTCCATACATTTTATCTGTTAGTGAAAAATCACAATGGGGGTAGGTATTGAAGGACAAAGTCATTCCAAGTATATGAACCTTCGGGAAGACCCTGCTGGAAGATATGCTACAAATTATACCGATGAGTCACAATGGTTGTACATGTAGAAGGACATGGTCATCCCAAGCACAGGTCTTTTGTTCATTCGAGAAGACTCAGATACCACGATGCAGGAACAAAAACGGCTCAACATGAAAAACGAAAACCTTTTGAGAATCGCAATGATGATTTAGTATTAAGAAAAAATATACACATAGAAAATTAGTGAATCGCAATGGTTATTGGTTATCAAATGAAACAACTAATGAGAATCAAAATAGTGATGGGTATTAAAAGACACAGTGAAGCAAAGCATACATGTGGCATTTGGACATTCACGAAAAATCAGACTCCAAATAGCTGAAACAAAAACTGCACTTATCTTGTTTGTAGACCTGTATAGAATACAATGACACGGTCATCATAAGCATGTGCCATTTGGATAGTCATGGAGACTCAAAATCCAGCTCGGTGGAACAAAAACAAAAGTTGTCAGTTTAAAACAATAGTGGTGGAAGTGTACATTTACTTCTGGTTTACTTTTGGAGTGTACCCATGCTTGTTTACTTCTGGAGTGTACCCATGCTTGTTGTTTACTTCTGGAGTGTATTCATGCTCGTTGTTTACTTCTGGAGTGTACCCATGCTTGTTTACTTCTGGAGTGTACCCGTGCTCGTTGTTTACTTCTAGAGTGTATTCATGCTTGTTCACTTCTGGAGTGTACCCATGCTGGTTGATTACTTCTGGGGTGTACCCATGCTGGTTGATTACTTCTTGAGTGTACCCATGCTCGTTGTTTACTTCTGGAGTGTACCCATGCTCGTTGTTTACTTCTGGAGTGTATTCATGCTTGTTCACTTCTGGAGTGTACCCATGCTCGTTGTTTACTTCTGGAGTGTACCCATGCTTATTGTTTACTTCTGGAGTGTACCCATGCTCATTGTTTACTTCTGGAGTGTACCCGTGCTCGTTGTTTACTTCTAGAGTGTACCCATGCTTGTTGTTTACTTCTGGATGGTACCCATGCTCGTTGTTTACTTCTAGAGTGTACCCATGCTCATTGTTTACTTCCGGAGTGTACCCATGCTCATTGTTTACTTCTGGAGTGTACCCATGCTTGTTGTTTACTTCCGGAGTGTACCCATGCTCATTGTTTACTTCTGGAGTGTACCCATGCTTGTTGTTTACTTCTGGAGTGTACACATGCTTGTTGTTTACTTCTGGAGTGTACACATGCTTGTTGTTTACTTCTGGAGTGTACCCATGCTTGTTGTTTACTTCTGGAGTGTACCCATGCTTGTTGTTTACTTCTGGAGTGTACCCATGCTTGTCGTTTACTTCTGGAATGAACTTACGCTTGCAGTTTACTTCAGAATTTTCGTCGATTTGCTTGGTTCACTGAACTCCCATCTTGAAAATCAATATGTGAGGCGGCTAGTGTCTGATAATGGTTCCCCCAGCCGTAAATTCCAGACTCATCCATTACCGTCTCTAGAGCCGTACTCCAGTGGGTGCTTAGAAAATAATGTACAAGTAGAGCTACTGGTGTTAATGAGGTGTGTGTGTGTCTGTGTGTGTGTGTGTCTGTCTGTCTGTGTCTCGCGCGTGTGTGTGTGTGGTTGTGGCGGCTTGCCTTGAAGTCTCTCCCCCCCCCCCCCAAAAAAAAAAAAAAAAAAACCCGCACACACAATGTCCGTGCCAGACAAATTTAGTTAAAGTTAAACTTTGGCTGAAATTCAATCCTTTTCGTATATATATTTTCATTATAGTAGGTCAGTACTCGGGGGAAGGGAAACATACATATTTGAATAATAGTAGTATATAATTGACTGGAGGTCCGTCCCCCCTCCCCCCTCCTTCATTCGTTATGTATAGTCAAAGAAAGTGTCAATATATGGTCTTACTGCCAGAGAAGTACGCAGCTGCTTTACAACAAGAGTTGGTGACCATCAATTCTAGGCAGCGAGACTTGGTGTGTAAAAGAAAGTGTATGTTTTTTTGTTTTTGCTTTGTGTTTTGTTTGTGTATTTGTGTTGGGTTCTGTTTTGTTTTTGTTGTCTTTTTGGAGACTAGCACAAGATCATATGCACATATATATATATATACATATACATATATGTATACATGTACATGAAAGTCACCTGAGTGATATTAATTTTCATGAATAGAAATCAACGCCTTAGGCGCTGGAGTGAGAGGGCACACATATTACTGCCAGAAACCTCAGGTTGCATCACCGTACACGCAGAGAACGTGTTTGTACTCTTTCAGCAAAGAAAAACCTTACAGGTTAAATGTGCATGGCGTGACGGCCGTGAACGTAGCCTACATGCAAAAGGCAGAAAATGCCAAATCAGACTGTCTGGCTGGAATCACCTGTAAGTGCTCTGCGAAACAGGATGAGGTGGCTTGTGTGATAGAAGTTCCTGTCTTGGAGCTATGAGCTTGGCTGACACATTTTCCAGGCCTCAGAAATCCACTTGTGCTGCTGCTGTTTGCTCTTGAAAGTGGTTAACTTTAGACCGCTGTCTGTCTCTGCATGTAGATGGAGAATGTCAACAATGCTGGAAGCGGGAAGGTGCTGTGTGTGATGTGTATTATTTGTGAGTGATAGCCGGAAGAATGATGTCAGGTGTGGGTGGTGTGTGTGTGAGAGAAAGAGAGAGAGAGAGAGAGAGAGCGAGAGAGAGAGAGAGAGAGAGAGAGAGAGAGAGAGAGAGAGAGTATTAATGATGGGTAACCAACACAATATGGGTTGCCTCTTTCTGCGGACCGGAGAACTATTCTGTCAGTCTGCCCAGATCTTTGATTGCTACTGGGAAAGAGATGACAGCGTCAGTAGCAGAATCAAAAGAGGTTCAGTTTTGACATCGAAGCAGTAAGGGTACTGATTTTGATTGCGTTGCAGCAATAATGTGTGCAGAATTGTTGTTTTATGATAATGGGCACCTATTTCTCACCCATTCACACAAGATCTCGCGGTGATGTACCAAAAAAATTGTTGTGCACATGTATACAAACATTGGTAAAGATAAAAAAAAGAAAAAAGAATATGATTATGTATGTTTTAACTTTGTTAACAAATATACAGTCCTGTGCCATGCGTCTTCAACTCTTGGCAGACAGACATCTCCGTCATAGTGCAGTGAATTATAGTAAACGCTGTCTGTGAATTCTCTCTCTCCCCCCCGCCCCCCTCTTGCAAGTATTTTGGAAGCCGTTACATATCGATCGCTCCTGCGTGTAACAACTGATGCCGGAGTGACACGCACTTGAGCGCGAAAGTGGCAGGAAATTATATTTTGGGTACAACCCCGCGTATCGGCAGCGTCCATCATCTTTTCAGCCTTTCCCTGCCAGATTTGGGTACCGCCATCGAGGGTCACTCCCAAAGTCTGATCGGATGATGTACTCTAAGCCTCCCTCATAATCCCATCCCCATCAGTCATCACGCTTTCGTTTCAACTCTTGCAATTCTCTCACCTAATCGCAAAACCGCGCCCAAACCAGGCTGACCTGTTTTTCATAACCTGTTCACATTCGCAGGCATGCTAGCACCTGCACACGCAAGCACGCACGAACGCGTTCGCGCACACACTATATGTCTGTCTGTCTCTCTGTCTGTCTGTCTGTCTCTCTCTGTCTGTCTCTCTGTCTCTGTCTCTCTCTCTCTCTCTCTCTCTCTGTCTCTCTCTCTCGACGCAGCTTGCTCTTTAACCTCACCTCAAGAACCTGTTGTGAGAAATTTGTCCCTGTAATTTTATAAAGCCTTTAAATTAAGAGATGTTGTAACCTCTTAGTTAAATGCCGTGTTGTGTATGTTTTCATCTGTAGTGTTGTGCTATTATTATTTTGTTCCTTTTTTTTTGCACCTGTTGAGTTCAATTGTACGCAATGTTAACCTTTTGTTCACACTCCTTCATAAGGGGCTATGGCCTATTGAATAAATTATCTGCCTCTCTCCCTCTCTCTCTCCCCCTCTCTCTCTCTCTCTCTCTCTCTCTCTCTCTCTCTCTCTCTCCTCTCTCTCTCCCCCTCTCTCTGTCTGTCTCTCTCTCTGTCTCTCTCTCTCTCTCTCTCTCTCTCTCTCTCTCTCTCTCTCTCTCTCTCTCTCTCTCAGCATTGTTGTTAGTCTTGTCTGGTTTTATTGTGTCTGTGTGTGCATATCACTAACCGAGGGCGCGTGTGTTCGGATGCTTGTGTGTGGCCTTCGTGGCACCGTAGATCATTCTTGATTGAGGTAAGCTGGGATCAACTTGATCAACATTCCCAATCATCCCTGCCTATTTTCGATACAGCAATCGAGGGTTGCTCCCAAAAGGCTTATGGGATTAAGAGTGTATTCCTTTCCCCCGACGCCTGATTATGCCATACACACGCGTATGTATGTCTCCCAAGAACAATTCCCCGAACGCCAAAGGACTGTGTGGGTGAGTGATTCCGATGTGCTTATTATAGGGCGGGTGTGTGTGTAGGGGGGGGGTGAGGCAGAGAGAGAGAGAGAGAGAAACGGTGAGAGACACACACACACACACACACACAGAAACGGAGAGAGAGAGAGAGAGAGAGAGAGAGAGAGAGAGAGAGAGAGAGAGAGAGAGAGGGAGGAGAGAGAGACCAGACCAGACCAGATCAGACCAGACCAGACCAGACCAGACCAGACAGACAGTCAGACAGACAGACTCACACACACAGACATATGAGTTTGTCGGTGTGTCTGTCATGCAATCATGGGACGGTGTAGTAAGAAGTTTAGTCTAAAAGTCTTACGAAATCATTCATTCTGTTCGGCCAAAGACGGATGGATGCATGTTTTCGTCATAGTAACCTCCCCCTAAAAATGTTTTATGTAACAGCAGGTTACGGTTTGTCGGCGGTGGGCGAATGACAACATAACACAAGTTATTCAATAATATATTCATAACTCATAATTATTTCCTCATGGAATTAGAGTTGTAGCCTTATTCATCTTGAAACACACGGCTAGTTGTACTGGCCGTGTGTTCAAGATGTAGCCTTATTACACTGCGCATGCATACACACACGCACGCACGCACGCACGCACGGGCACACACACACTATCTCTACCTCTTTTGTGTCTGTCTGTCTTTCTTCTCTCTCTTTCACTCAATCTAGTGACGTGTGGCGGTGAACAGCAAAGCAATGAGGATTGACAGCGACACGTCAGAGTCCAGACGAAGTGTGGCGAGGCAGTATTTCATTTATTTCAAAGGACGGAAGAAATAAAGCATCCACGAAAGACTACGGATTGCCGCTGGTTGGAACTAAATTTGTTGGATGTCAAAAGCGAAAAGGCGAGACCGACGCCAACGTTGATTTTGACAGGGGGTGTCATGTATCATGATATTTAGCTCAAAGTGTCAATTGTCAATAATATGAAACGATCACAGAGCTGGATTATGGTGTTTATTGGAAAACCGCCTGTTGGCATCACATTTTCCCCTCTTTTATGGTACTGGTTTGTTTAACGCCCAGCCATATCAGGGCGGTGCTGCTTTGACATATAACGTGCGCCTGTTTATCCTTGATTGGAAAACTAAATAATATAAATATTATATGAAGGCGCATGCTTCATGTCTCACCCAGTCACATTATTCTGACACCGGACCAACCAGTCCTAGTACTAACCCCATAATGCCAGACGCCAGGCGGAGCAGCCACTAGATTGCCAATTTTAAAGTCTTAGGTATGACCCGGCCGGGGTTCGAACCCACGACCTCCCGATCACGGGGCGGACGCCTTACCACTAGGCCAACCGTGCCGGTCCTTTTATGGTACCAGAGGGTGCTTTTGACAGGACAGTGGAGTTTGATGGTCTTCGCTTTCGCTTTTATGCACATACTCACAAGCTGTCATCGCTTGTTGGCGTCAGATGTGAGATATTTGATATTAAATAGGCCCAATGTTATCTGCCCCTCCCGACCTTGCACAGTTGACCGTTAGGTCAGCAGAGGGCGAAGGCAAACCAACAGGCACCTGTTACAGCCGAGCAGATATATGTTCACTCCGTAATTTAGTAGCGCGAAACAAGAGATGCGGAGGATTGTGTGTTTGTGTGTTTAAACCCACGAACGCTTCAAGGTTAGTTTCAAGAAAAGACACTAAGCATGCAGGGGAAAACACAATGAAGCGAATTTAAGGTTACATGAGTGTTTCTTCCACCAGAAATAATAGCCCCAGCGCACCTTTGCTCTGCGCAACAAATCCTTGTGCTGGATTAGTGGATGTTTACATACTTATCCACACGTGACAATTTCTGTATGTTTTACATCCAGAAAATAAAATTATAATTATAGTATTGAATTAAGGTATTGGAATTTCACAAATAGTACGTCATGCTGGAAATGGACAAAAGGCGACCTGTGTCTGGTGCACCCCAACACCCTGAATGGTCAGTAGATTTCAAGTTTGGCCGTCTAATACCTTTAAAGGCTCAGTTCTCTCCGGGTCACTATTTTAGATCTGTCTAGGTTTTCACATGGGATACGACCATTCTCGCCACTTGGACACATACCAAAGTTCAACCGCCTGGTTACTTTCTGTGCAGGAGTGGACATTTTTGTTGACATAATTTCATAAATGACACCGTGGACAACATTTACAATTAAATCAGCGACAAATTCCCACAATACACAGAACAAATACGGACTGCTGATCTCTGTTTTTTTGCTATGTGTTCACGTGTAAAGGATGTCCTCATTCTGTGTAAAAACCTGACAAGATTTGTGGTGGATGTCATGATGGGTAACCCCAGAAGGACGCTCACTTTAAAGACTTTTCGAAAAAAAAAAGAACCCGTCTGGTCTACGAATAATAAAAAAATAAAAAAAACACACACAAAAACAAAACTTGCGAAACAGGCGATAAGACAGTAACTAATAATGGTTGACAGTATGAACTTCAAGCAGACAGCGCTTTATGATTATTTTCCACAGTCACTTGCGTTTCCTGGCTCTTTTGGGGTTATCTGTTTCCTTTCAACTGGTTGAGTGTGATTGCTTTTTAAGCGTAAAGATAGCCAATGATACACCAGGGAGGAACATGATACGGAAAATCGGAATGGAGGTGACGGAATGGGGGCAAGAAAGAGTCGTTATGGGGGTGGAGGGGGGGGGGACAGAGAGAGGATGGTGTGTATGTGCGTCAAAGACAATGTGTGTGTGTGTGTGTGTGTGTGTGTGTGTGTGTGTGCAGAGAGAGAGAGAGAGAGAGAGAGAGAGAGAGAGAGAGAGAGAGAGAGAGAGAGTCTTGCCTTGTCAGAAAGATCTTTAAATCATCTGTGATTAGTTCCCTAGTGACCTTATTTCGTATGTAGCCTCCTCGGTTTTCATTCAAAGGAAGGCATTGCTGCTCTCTCTCTCTCTCTCTCTCTCTCTCTCTCTCTCTCTCTCTCTCTCTCTCTCTCTCTCTCTCTCTCTCTCTCTCTCTCTCTCACAGCCCTCCACCCTCTCCCAAACACCCACTGTCTCTGTCTCTGTCTGTCTGTCTGTCTGTGTCTGTCTCCCTCTCGCTCTCTCTCTCTCTCTCTCTCTCACACAGCCCTCCACCCTCTCCCAAACACCCACTGTCTCTGTCTCTGTCTGTCTGTCTGTCTGTCTGTCTCTCTCTCTCTCTCTCTCTCTCTCTTTATCTCTCCCTCTCTCTCTTTATCTCTCCCTCTCTCTGTGGCGCAGTACCCTATCATTTCCGCGTCGCCGTTTTATGTCGAGTTAATTTGCCGACGGAGACCAGGGAAAATCAATTTTTTTGTCTTCCAGTGTTAGATTCCTCTGTCGGCTTCAGTTGGTTGACTTGTGCGGCTAGTGTCTTATTTTCCTCCAAATCAAAGAAGAAAAAAAAAAGAAGAAAAGAAAGAATAAGAACAAATACTTAACAGCGGAGCTACGTGCTAACAGAGACTTGCGTGGACGTAAATTATCATTGAAGATGTCTGGGGTGTTTTTCCTTTTTTTGTTGTATTTTTTTTTTACCCTCCTCTCTGCTCGTTTTTGATTGTTTTGTTTGTTTCTTCATCTTCTTCTCCCGCAGTGGGGCACTGCGGTTATGAAATTAAAGGCCCCTCCTGTTTTTGGAACCGCAGGAGCTTTCTAGTTTGCTGTTAGGTAGATTTTTGGTTCCTCTTTCCTGTCATGCTCTCTTTTTCTTCATGAATTCTTTTCTTTTTTCTGCCTTCTTGCTCATTCACCTGTATTTTTTTCCAAAAATCTCTTCTCTTGCCGCTTGTCTCGCGATTCATGTATAGTTTAATCTGTTAGTGTTCTGATTCCCGCAGTGGGGCACTGCGGTTATGAAATTAAAGGCCCCTCCTGTTTTTGGAACCGCAGGAGCTTTCTAGTTTGCTGTTAGGTAGATTTTTGGTTCCTCTTTCCTGTCATGCTCTCTTTTTCTTCATGAATTCTTTTCTTTTTCTGCCTTCTTGCTCATTCACCTGTATTTTTTCCAAAAATCTCTTCTCTTGCCGCTTGTCTCGCGATTCATGTATAGTTTAATCTGTTAGTGTTTTGATGTAAGTCCAGCAGTAGATAGGTTAAGCCTATTTTAACATATTGGAAACTGGTAATCTTCCAGTAGGTATTAATTTAGTTTTACTAAAGCCTGCTGGGACACAAGTAATGGGTTAGTGCATTTGTAAACAGGAATCGCTTGACAAGTGGCCCCCTTCATCCCCCCCTTCCTCGTCCTGATATGGCTCTGCGTAGTCGGCTGGACGTTAAGCAACAAATAAACAAACAAATGTAAGTCCAGCAGTAGATAGGTTAAGCCTATTTTAACATACTGGAAACTGGTAATCTTCCAGTAGGTATTAATTTAGTTTTACTAAAGCCTGCTGGGACACAAGTAATGGGTTAGTGCATTTGTAAACAGGAATCGCTTGACAAGTGGCCCCCTTCATCCCCCCCTTCCTCGTCCTGATATGGCTCTGCGTAGTCGGCTGGACGTTAAGCAACAAATAAACAAATTCATCTTCTTCGGAAGGTCAATAGGTTTCAGTTTCGAAGCAAGGTGATGTGAATTTGGAAAGAATGATGTACATATCCCATTATTTCCCGTGTGTTGAAATGTAAACATCTCTTTAAAACTGAGGTTTTATACCACGTGTTTTCGGTATTTTCATCCAGACATTGCTATTAAATCATTATTAATGTTCAGATTACTTTCTACATGTATGTATTGCAATGTTCCTACGTGAGTGCAGAGGTTTTTTGTTGTTGTTGTTCTGTACTTGTTTCTGCTGGCATGTTTACTACTATTGTTTATTCCTTGTCTTCGTTTGTTCATTCTCTATGATTAAAACAAACTATTCAGGTGTGTAAGACATTTTGAGACATACAAATATGCTTAAATATGTAATATTTAATTCCTGTAATATACAGTGCTGGTGTAACCCTCTCTCTATATATATATAGGGCGATGGCTGGTTGTACAAGAGCAACTAATTTTACGTATACCATAACATTCGTCAATAAAGAATTATCTTATCTTATCCCTGTGTTTCTTTCTGCTTTTTTCCTCATAAAAGATTAGGAAACGCCGATTTAAAGTTTGAGACGAATGGCGGAGAATGGCGAAGAAATGCTGCAAAACTCATTATTTTCCTCTTCACAGCCCATTTAAGGGATGTTCCAAGGGTGAATTTTCTTTGGCAATTTGATCGAAATTGTCATTTAGATTTCGGCAATTTTGGGAAGGTTTAGCCAATCTTTTGCGTCACCTTCCCCTCACCGCACAATTCTGTCGAAATGACGGCAAACTTTTTTGTGTGATTTAAAGGACGTTTTGGTGTTTGTTCGACCGTCGACTTAGCTGCCTTAGTTTTTCTATGTTGTTGCATGCAAATTCAATCTTTGAATGAAACTGATACTCGTTTGCTTGTTTGGACATACCGACAGGCTTTGTTCATTCCACTATATTGGCAATTATTGTGCTTAACTGCTTCCGAGTTCAAACTGCATTGGCCTTTCTTGTCGAAATTTTGACAATGACGCCTGCGTATGCAGTATAGAAGTGTGACGTTATGGCGTTTTAAGGGGGCTTTCTTCAATCGAAATTGTATCAAGGCTTCAGCGAGAAAGTGAAAATAAACCAGAAGCGAAAGCGATATTTTTGTAATAGGAGTTCGCCAAACTGCGCAGCAAGGAGAGGATAATTCGAATAAATCAACGTTTTTTGTATGTTGCCAGTCTTCCCAGATGTCATTCTCAAAAGGGCCTTGACAGTCTCTCTGTCTCTCTCTCTCCATCTCTCTCTCTCTCTCTCTTTTTTCTCTCTCTCTTTTCTCTCTCTTTTCTCTCTCTGTCCCTGTCTCTCTGTCTCTCTCTCTCTCTCTTTTCTCTCTCTCTTTTCTCTCTCTCTTTTCTCTCTCTCTTTTCTCTCTCTGTCCCTGTCTCTCTGTCTCTCTCTCTCTCCCTCTCTCTCTGTCTGTCTGTCTGTCTCTCTTTCTTTTTCGCTCTCTCTCTTTCTCTGTCTCTGTCTCTCTCTGTCTCTCTCTCTGTCTCTCTCTTTCTGTCTGTCTCTCTCTCTCTCTGTCTCTCTCTCTCTCTCTCTCTCTCTCTCTCTCTCTCTCTCTCTCTCTTTCCCAGTAGGTCAAATGTGTGCACCACCTCTCTCTCTGTCTTTCTACTCCGTCCATGCCTCTGTGCACGAAAACAAGCGTCTGCAGCACTAGCTCACTTCTATAAAACTGAAAACTGCTGCTGATTTGCCCGTGTTAATAGAGTCTTGTTGATTGCTTGTTCACAATGGCAGAGAACATTTCTTCACGCTCAGAGCGTTGGGTAATTGGGTTCTAAAAGCTCGCATTGCGTTAATTGAACTTTCCAGGCGCTTCTTGATTTGATCTTGTGTGTGTGTGTGTGTGTGTGTGTGTGTGTGTGTGTGTGTGTGTGTGTGCGTGCGTGCGTGCGTGCGTGCGTCCGTGCGTGTGTGTTTCATCAATGTGCGCACATACGCTGACATTTCAGCGTTGCTGTCGTCTGTTCATCCTAAATAAAGTAAAGGTTAGAACTTAAGAGTAAATCAGACATATCCCTCCACTTCAATCCCCACCCCCCCCCCCCCCCCCAACCCCAACCCCCACCCCCACACACACCCCATAGCAAGAAGCAAGACAAATATTTAAGAAGTAACCACCTTGGTGTGACATTTTACGGCTGGCTTCGCGAATGACCACCAACTAACATGAAGACGTCACTAGGACACGAATGGGCGGCAATGAATGATGAAGCAAAACTGCTGTACAATTGTAGCTTGCAGCGTTTTTGGAGACTTTACGCTTGACAACTCTATCAGTACGATCTTGAATTGTTCGAGGGGGTGACTCCTGTGCCATTTGACCTGGCAGCCACAAACGATGAGATTCCCATCTCGAGTTCATTTTATATGGCCCTATAGAATTTTATAAGAGGTTGCATATGTTTGAACTTGAAGTCGTGGAAAACTGCAAACGAAGGCATTCGCTGTGTGTGTTTACGCTGTACGTTAACGTTAAACTGCCTATTTTTCGAAATGAAAAATGTTCTGTTCCATTCATGAACTAAGTCCCTTTTCACACCTTTCATAGATTATATTTTGAAACAGAAAAATTATGTTTACAAATTAGTTTGACAAAAGGAATTCTCAAATATTAAAACAAAGTATTCATGTGTTTAAGACATTTTGAGACATACGATATTGCTTGTATATTATATTTTGTTCCTGTAATGTATACAAAAAAGAAAAAAGAAAAAAAGAAAGGTAAGTTGTTGAAACTTACCTTTCTTGTTTTTTTTATTCTGAATTTTGGAACGTTGGCAGTCTCTTTGTTTTTGGATTTCCTGTAATGTATGTTGCTATTGAAATCCCTCTTCAGGGCGATGGCTGGTTGTAAAAAGAGCAACTACATATACTGTTAGAAACTAACAGAACCACCTCCACCAGTAAGTTTGACAGATCACGGTGTCTTCTTGTTTGATGTAAATCTGGTAACGGCTCACAAATTGCTCAGTACGCTAAACGTATGTCTACCATGCATTTTTAATTAATGCTGCCTCAACCTTGTTAACATACGGTTCTGGCAGGTCACACTGACACTCGGTCACTAAGTAGACGTTACTATACTCCCTCGTTAAGCATGCTATTTTTTTTTCTCTCTCTCTAATTAATACGACTTAAAACGGGTTGGGTTGACTCTTGGTTTTGGCAGGTCACACTTGACAGAAGAGGGTCTTAACAGACGTACTCTTTGTGTGTAATACGCTGTTTAATTAAGCTGTCTTTAAAACGGATTGACTGTTAGTTGTGTAAGATCACAGTAACAGAAAGTGACTCAGAAGTTGTGGCCGGTCACACTGACAGAAAATTGCCTTAATAGACGTATACCCGCCCACTTTTTAATGAAGCTGTCTTTAAACGGATTCACTATTAATTGTGTAAGATCACAGTGACAGAAAGAGACTCAGAAACTGTGGCCGGTCACACTGGCAGAAATAGTCTTAATAGACGTACCCTCCCACTTTTTAATTAAGCTGTCTTTAAATGGATTGACTGTTAGTTGTAGAAGACCACAGTACCCTCCCAATTTTTAATTAAGCTGTCTTTAAACTGAATAACTGTTACTTGTAGAAGATCACAGTGACAGAAAGTGAATCAGCAGTTGTGGCCGGCACACTGACAGAGACTTGCTTAACAGACGCCCTTTTAACTGAAACGTCTTTAAACTGGTTAACTCTTCGTCGTAGAAGAGCACAGTGACAGAAAGTGGCCCAGCATTTGTGGGTGGTCACACGATCACACTGACATAATTATAGACTTGCTTGACAGACGCCCTTTTAATTGAAACGTCTTTAAACTGGTTAACTCTCAGTCGAAGAAGAGCACGGTGACAGAAATTGACTCAGCAATAAACATCACCCTCCCCGGTGGCTTTTAATTACAATACCACTCCGTAGACTCCTTAGCAGCGGTGTGTTGCGTGCCGCACGGGTGTTTGCATCCCGCACGCTGGAGCGGTAAGTTGAGTGGGGTTTGTGTCTCGATAAAACAGCTTCTTCTATAAACATTTCGTAACTTTGCACATTAAGATATGTCTTGTTAGATCTGTTAGTGTTTCTTCTACACGCCGATGTACTTTTTGGGTGCATATTTTGTATATTATAGCCGTGATTCTGTAAAATATCACGCCTGTAACTGCACAGAAGCAAATTTCGTAGCATTCGCAACAAATTACTGGTGTAAACTTTAATGTGAAGAACTGCCATCAGTTCCACAAAAACCTGAACCTTTCTGCAGTACTGAGGCCGAGTTTCAAGCTTCTGGGACCTTGCAGACAGCGAAAAGCATTCGGAGAATGAGAATTATCGTACAACTTCTGTGTTTGCCCACCGAAGCTGCCGTGTTTCTCCCCCGCAGCTGCCGTGTTTGCCCACCGTTTGTGTTTGACCACCGACCCTGCACACTCATGTTTATGTCCTCTAATTGGCTTGGAGCTATTTTGCAGGAACCATGGAAACAGTACTTGCAGGCAGCGCCATGGCAGGCAAAGCCTTTCCCACATTTTTTACAAGTGTGGGTTTTTTGCCCTAAGTGGATTTTGTTGTTGTGGGCATTCAGATCATTTTCTCTGGAGTACCTTTTCGTGCACTGACTGCAAGCAAACTTCTTTCCATCCCCTTATTCGATGTGCTTGGTTTTGATGTGGTGTGCCAGCGTCCTCTGGTGTTTGTAAGTGCTACCACAATGTTCGCACATGTGATTTGTCGAATCAGCACCTATGAACGGTAAAGACAAAGGAAAAGATTAAACAAATTTAAAAGTACACGTTTGTGTGTGTGTGTGTGTGTGTGTGTGTGTGTGTGTGTGTGTGTGTGTGTGTGCTGCGACACTGAAACGGTACTTTAAAATCAAAGGGAGTATAATGTGGCATGTAACATGAAACAGACATTTCCATCAATATTTGCCTCATCAGTGTAATGTATTTATGGTTATAAATAGAAAATTAACAGGATCTGACAGTCTTTCTCATTCAAATTTTGTTTTAAATAGTAAATTAATTAATTAATTACAAGATAATAACATACACGTCTATATTAACATGAAACTTATAATACGAACTCTTTTTGGGGGGGCGTCGACATACTTTTTGGTGGGGTTGTCTATGCTTGGCGCTGGTGGACAATATTCACTTTTTTGGGAAGCAACAACACATTCAGAAATATGATTTTGACAGCGATTGCTTCCCTTTAAAAGAACCAATCACAAAAAAGAGACCCAATCAGAAGGCGAATTGCAAAAGTCTGCCAAACTTCATCCAATGGAAGGGCTTCGTGCTAAAGTTTTGAGTGCATTCAGTCAAATTCGAATTCGAAGATCAAAAATGGCGTGCAGCGGTACTGCCATCGAACTTCTGTTATATTTTGTGGATTCAAGCCAGACCAAAGCAGGCGGCGAGAATGCCTTCCTTGGTGGAAAGGTCAGGCTACGAGTCCGTCTTTCCGAAGACGAAATGTCAAGGTATGTTGATCTATCAGAAAGTTTTGCCCCCCAAAAAGTTATAGCCAAATCTATTTTATGTGTGGGCCAAAAAAGTGAATATTGTCCACCAGCGCCAAGCATAGACAACCCCACCAAAAAGTATGTCGACGCCCCCAAAAAAAGAGTTCGTATTATAAGTTTCATGTTAATATAGACGTGTATGTTATTATCTTGTAATTAATTAATTAATTTACTATTTAAAACAAAATTTGAATGAGAAAGACTGTCAGATCCTGTTAATTTTCTATTTATAACCATAAATACATTACACTGATGAGGCAAATATTGATGGAAATGTCTGTTTCATGTTACATGCCACATTATACTCCCTTTGATTTTAAAGTACCGTTTCAGTGTCGCAGCACACACACACACACACACACACACACACACACACACACACACACACACACAAACGTGTACTTTTAATTTTGTTTAATCTTTTTTTTGTCTTTACCGTTCATAGGTGCTGATTCGACAAATCACATGTGCGAACATTGTGGTAGCACTTACAAACACCAGAGGACGCTGACACACCACATCAAAACCAAGCACATTGAAGAAGGGGATGGAAAGAAGTTTGCTTGCAGTCAGTGCACGAACAGGTACTCCAGAGAAAATGATCTGAATGCCCACAACAACAAAATCCACTTAGGGCAAAAAACCCACACTTGTAAAAAATGTGGGAAAGGCTTTGCCTGCCATGGCGCTGCCTGCAAGTACTGTTTCCATGGTTCCTGCAAAATAGCTCCAAGTCAATTAGAGGACATAAACATGAGTGTGCAGGGTCGGTGGTCAAACACAAACGGTGGGCAAACACGGCAGCTGCGGGGGCGAAACACGGCAGCTTCGGGGGGCAAACACAGAAGTTGTAGGATAATTCTCATTCTCCGAATGCTTTTCGCTGTCTGCAAGGTCCCAGAAGCTTGAAACTCGGCCTCAGTACTGCAGAAAGGTTCAGGTTTTTGTGGAACTGATGGCAGTTCTTCACATTAAAGTTTACACCAGTAATTTGTTGCGAATGCTACGAAATTTGCTTCTGTGCAGTTACAGGCGTGATATTTTACAGAATCACGGCTATAATATACAAAATATGCACCCAAAAAGTACATCGGCGTGTAGAAGAAACACTAACAGATCTAACAAGACATATCTTAATGTGCAAAGTTACGAAATGTTTATAGAAGAAGCTGTTTTATCGAGACACAAACCCCACTCAACTTACCGCTCCAGCGTGCGGGGTGCAACACACCGCTGCGAAGGAGTCTACGGAGTGAATACAGAATACAGAATACAGAATACAGTATTTATTGAGCCAAGTGACATTAAAAAACATTTAAAGCACAAGGAATTTAGCGTAGTGTTGGTAAAATCACGCACACACACACACCCACACACACACTGACACACACACACACACGCCCACACATACACTGACATACACACCAACACACACACGCCCACACTACAGCAGTCACGATCACACCATCACACGCAGGGCAGACATGAGGTAAAACAAATGACAATCATCTATTAAAAGAAAATGTACAAAGAGTGGTCTAAGATGCTGGTGGAAGGGTCTACACAGAATACAATTTTATAATCTAATGCATAGTTAGAACTAGCCCATCCCCTCCACCCACCCACTCATGAATAACTAAAATAATGCAGCTTCACACATCAATGTTTTTAAACCAGTTGACTTTTGGTTCTGGTAGGTCACCACGACAGAATTTTTTTCGTTTATTACTGCATGCATGACCACAACAACAAAAAACAAAAACAAAACGTAAAAAGGAAAACGAATAGACTTTAAGCTTCTCGTGGACGGCCGAGTCGTTGAATAAAAGATTGGCTGTCACCTTGGGGTCTCTGATCCCTATAACAGCCAACGTGGGAAATTCGAGAGAGCAATAAAACCTTTAGGTTAGTGGGGCTCACGGGTAGATATCTGTCAGCATTGTGCAAGTTTTATCATGCGGAAAGGTGACTTTCCCATGCATGGCGAAGACTGAAACACTTTTATCTCTACCACTGAAAGACTCCACTGCCTGTCGCGTTTTAGAGTTACGCTGATTGAAATGTCCTAACAGGGATAATACCAAAGGAAAAACGCTGTCAGATCTCTTTGAAAGTTATGCGATGAGGAACGGGGTTTGAATGATGGTACCATGCTGCAAGAATGTCTTATCGTTGCAAAAACGAGTATATTTAAAGACAAACAAGTAATCGTAAATTCATTAGAAAGTGTACTCTTGTATAAGAATTTGGTTATTTCCTTTGGTCACTCGACTCGATGTTTTCAGTTATTCGGACCGCTGGGTCCCTGGTGGCGCAACTGACTTAAACCGGCTCAACACTATATTTTTAAACTTCAGCACAGGACAGAAGCAGGTCTTTTATGCTCATTTATTCACGTTGATGTACTTAATTAGCCTACTTGTTGTGCTTTTTATGGCAAATCGGGCCATATGCGTATAAAATACGGAACAATGGATTCCTCAAATTGTTCAAATTAGTCAAAATCACCAGAAACTCCCCCAACACGTCAGATCAATCGTATCCCCCCTGTAACTGTTTTGGGTGGTATCGTTAGAGTTTCAGTACAGTGTGATGACATGGTGTCCTTGTTTTTGTGCGTGTAACGTGCGATGCTTGAATATATGCCGTTGTGTGTGTGTGTGTGTGTGTGTGTGTGTGTGTGTGTGTGTGTGTGTGTGTGTGTGTGTGTGTGTGTGTGTGTGTGTGAGAGAGAGAGAGAGAGAGAGAGAGAGAGAGTGAGAGAGAGAGAGAGTGAGAGAAACTGAAACTGAACTTTATTACCAAAGGATAGAGGTTTTAGGCAAAGTCTAATCTTACAACCTGTCCCATATATACAAACACTTAATCCAGACGCACAGAATATAGATAGTAAGAAGGAAAGAGAGAGAGAGAGAGAGAGAGAGAGAGAGAGAGAGAGAGAGAACTCGAACTCGAAAACTTTATTACCGAGGGATGATAGCATTAGGTCCATATGGTCCTTTCTTACAGCTAGTCCCTACTATAATACACACATGAAACAAAGAACAAATATGAAGAATTAAAAAAATAAAAAAATAAACAAATTAAAAAAAAATAAAAATAGGGAAAGGTATAACAAAATAAAAATAAAAAATTCAAAAGTGTGCTTGTTAATGGAAGCATACTATACACTTTCTCTTTTACACATCCTCACACACACTCGCACAAATTGTACACCGACTTAGTCGTTAGAGAGGTGCTTTCGGAGCTGTCTTTTAAATGAAGATAATGACAGACAGACAGAGACACAGAGAGAGAGACAGAGAGAGAGAGAGAGACAGAGTATCTGTCACCTGCCCAGGGAGAGAGAGAGAGAGAGAGAGAGAGAGAGAGAGAGAGAGAGAGAGAGAGAGAGAGAGAGAGAGAGAGAGAGAGAGGGAGAGAGAGAGAGTATATGTCACCTGCCCAGGTTTCATTGAACATGACTGTATGTTATCTGTGTCTACCCGGCTACCTAATGTCCGGATTCAAGCTATAGTTCTTTCCATAATGTTACTCAATATGTATCCCTCACTGCGTGCGTATTCAGTGAGCTTGCGCATGCGCGTTCCTCTATTCCTTGACGTAAACGTCCTGGCATGTTGAGGCTAAATACGTACTGTAGCCTGGCACTTTTTGGCTCACGTAAGTGTAGCCTATGCGATGATAAACTTTGTCTGTCTGTGCGTGCGTGCGTGCGTGTGTGTGTGTGTGTGTGTGTGTGTGATAGAAACTTTAACATTTCCGAGTCTATGGATTACGTCAGTCTCGGTCAAAAGTGTTCGACGTGTGTGATAGAAACTATTTGAAGACGTCACATTATGACGTAAGAGGGTTAGACGTCACGCAAAGGAATTACTGAAAGTCTCGGTCATTGTTCTTGTGAGCGGGCCGAGACTACTTGGCAGATCCAGGGTCTCGCTTTCTTGCACAGTTTCACCTATGCTTACTGTGTGTGTGTGTGTGTGTGTGTGTGTGTGTGTGTGTGTGTGTGTGTGTGTATGTGTGACGGAGTGATTGAGTTTGTGTTACTGTTTGTCGATTTCTTACGTGAGCCTTGAAGGCTTCGCCTCTTGTTTCTTGAAGTTCTGGAGCCTTGAGCCTTGAGAAAAAATCTTGTCTTCCTTTCTATAGTGCATCTTTAATCGTCAGCTATTCCGCCCCCCCCCCCCCTCCCCCCGGTCATTTACTATCTCCTTCTTTTACTATCTGAGTATCTCTCTCCCGCTCTTTCTCTCTCGCTCTCTCCTCCTCATCCCTTCCTATCCGCTCTCTCTCTCTCTCTCTCTCTCTCTCTCTCTCTCTCTCTCTCTCTCTCTCTCTCTCTCTCTCTCTTCCTCATCCCTTCCTCCCCTCTCCTTCTCTCTCCTCTCTCCCTCTCTCTCTCGCTCAGTCTCTGACCCGTGGGCAATAGATAAACCGTCGCGATATAACCTTGAACGGTTGAAAACGACGTAAAACACCAAATAAAGAAAAACAAAAATAGATAAACATTCCCCCTCACTCACCCTCTTCACCCCACCCCCATCAAATTCTTTAACTTCGACACGCAAGCGTACAGAATAGATTTCTGTATTTGTTCTCTCTTCGTTGTTTTTTGCCTATTAGGTCGTGGGTTTGTTCATACCACAATGGTTATTATGTCTAGAACCTGTGACCTATGGGGTCTAAGGCTGCGGACATGAATACTAAACAGAGGAAATGCCTGATGTTTCCTTCCCTGGTGTTGTTGTAAACTATGAGCGTTGCTATCCTTATCAGTAATGCTCCACGCTTTCGCTGCTAATGAGTTTAGCATAATAAGGAGTTTGGGACGTAGAGGGGAGGGGGTAGATGGTAGGGAAGGGATGGAGATAGTGGAGTGGAGCAAAGATGTGTGTGTGTGTGTGTGTGTGTGTGTGTGTGTGTGTGTGTGTGTGTGTGTGTGTGTGTGTGCGTGTGTGTGTGCGTGTGTGTGTGTGTGTGTGCGTTCGTACATAATATGTGTGTGAAAGAGAGAAAGACAGACAGACAGACAGACAGACAGACAAGGCTAGACAGAGAGAGGAGCACACAGACAGCGTTAAGTTTGAATAAATTGCAAACGAATATAAACAAAGAAAGAGAGAAACAAGCAATCAAATCGACACGAAGCATTATACCCATGGTTTTGATTCTAGTTATACAATGAGATTAGATTTGGTGTTTTATGTTGGGTAATGGGGGAGGGGTGGGTGGAGTGATATTGCAAGGCAGCGCTTCTTGTCTTTTTGCACACCGAAATCCATCAGTTTGCATGCGAATATATCACTTATCTACACATCGCAAGAATTGGAAAAAACAAAATCTTGTGTGTGTTTTCAGGATGGCAAGTTGAAAGAATCGCTTATCATCGGTCAGAAAGATGTTCCACTGGAAGACAAGACAAACATTGACCACGAATGAATTGTTTTGTATGTTTTCAGGATGGCAAGTTGAAAGAATCACTTATCATCGGGGCAAAGGATGTTCCGCTGGAAGACAAGACAGTGTCCGTCTTCTACGGAACGGACATGGTCAACATCGAGTGGATGAACTTCGTGTGCTCCGACAAGGAAACGGCCAAGGTGGGTCCACTGTTTTGTAGAAAAAAACCACCAACGAAAATATTTGTTGGGTAGTGGTCTTATATATCTGCTGTCCATATAATTTGGCAATAAACACAGGGGAAGGAACTCTAAAAGGAGTCTCAACCATGTCCTCACATTCCTATGGCCCGCTCCTTCTATGCCCTTTCGAGCATTCTCTCAGAAAAGAAAGCCAAGTAAATTATCGACTTAAAACATGTTGTTTTTGTTGTGTTATGCTATTCCTACTGATGCTGCATGGTGTGGATCGCATGAGTGAATGAATACGGAAGGTTTTTGTGTCAATTTTGAGGGGTATCATGACACAAAGCGCTGTATTTCACCAATGACTTGGTGGATTGCTTCGACACTTTCAGGATCGAAATGTGCTTTGGGTAAAAGTTTGGATCATTTCAGGTTTTTACTCAGATGTTATGCAATGTTTAGGAAAAATGTTTTAAAAACCGACACATGTTTGTGAACTTACATCCCAAAAAATCATGACTTCGCATGTTGTTATAGTTACAAAGAAGGTGTCCCTGTCATCCAAACCGGATCATAGAACATGTAGTGATGATGACTGTAGTGATGGACGTTGATGGTGATAATGTTACAGTTGTGGACAGACGAGCTGCTGACCTACTCGGTCAACCTGCTGAGTGCCAACAGCAGCACTCTGTGCTTCCTGGAGAAATGGCACAACAGGGTGCTGTGCGTCCTGGGCACTGATGGCAAAATACCCCTCAAAAAGTAAGTGTGAAAAAAAGAGAAAACAAGTCGCGTAAGGCGAAAATACTACATTTAGTCAAGCTGTGGAACTCACAGAATGAAACTGAATGCACTGCATTTTTTCACAATGACCGTAGTCCGCCGCTCATGCAAAAGGCAGTGAAATTGACGAGCCTGTTTATCGCGGTTGTGGTTGCGCTGTGCTGCATAGCACACTTTTCTGTACCTCTCTTCGTTTTAACTTTCTGAGCGTGTGTTTAATCCAAACATATCTTATCTATATGTTTTTGGAATCCGGAACCGACAAGGAATAAGATGAAATTGTTTTTAAATCGATTTCAAAAATTTTATTTTAATCATAATTTTTATATTTTTAATTTTCAGAGCTTGTTTTTAATCCAAAAATAACATGTTTATATGTTTTTGGAATCTGAAAATGATGAAGAGTAAGATGAACGTAATTTTGGATCGTTTTATACAAAAATAATTTTTATTGCAATTTTCAGATTTTTAATGACCAAAGTCGTTAATTAATTTTTAAGCCTCCAAGATGAAATGCAATAGCAAAGTCCGGCCTTCGTCGAAGATTGCTTGGCCACAATTTCAATCAATTTTATTGAAAAATGAGGGAGGGACAGTGCCGCCTCAACTTTTACAAAAGCCGGATATGACGTCATCAAAGACATTTATCCAAAAAATGAAAAAAACGTCTGGGCATATCATACCCAGGAACTCTCATGTAAAATTTCATAAAGATCGGTCCAGTAGTTTACTCTGAATCGCTATACACACACACACACACGCACACATACACACATACACACATACACCACGACCCTCGTCTCGATTCCCCCTCTATGTTAAAACATTTAGTCAAAACTTGACTAAATGTAAAAAGAAAGGCAAAACAATGACAGGACAGTGGTGCTGATATATTTGGATATATAATGCATAAACAGCCAAGTTTTCTAGTACAGTCGAACCTGTCAATAACGACCACCCAATGTATCGACCAAATGATTTCATTGTCGGTAGGGGGGAGCGATGGAAAGGTGGATTCTCAACAAGGTACACTTGATTTACGACACAGAGCTGTAAGCTGGAGATGATAAATGTCTTCTGAACGGTTGGAACAGTTCAGTTTGTTTGGGGCTGTGACATAAAGAAAAAGGTTTTATCTTTGCAGTGGCTTGCTTGATTGTTTTAAATTAAAGTACCATGTGCTTGTCTGTCTCTTCCTGGCTTTAAAAAAAAAATCACTGTACATGTCGGTCTTAGCCTTTCGGTCAGTCTCTCTGATCAAAGGTTTTGCTGGTCCAGTTGAGTGGCAAGCTAATAATGTTACTGTGCGTCTCTCTTTAAATGTGGTCAAACAAATAGCCAGTCACATTAATGTGCGTCTCTCTTTCAGTGTGGTCAAACAAATAGCCAGTAACATTAATGTGCGTCTCTCTTTCAGTGTGGTCAAACAAATAGCCAGTAACATTAATGTGCGTCTCTCTTTAAGTGTGGTCAAACAAATAGCCAGTCACATTAATGTGCGTCTCTCTTTCAGTGTGGTCAAACAAATAGCCAGTAACATTAATGTGCGTCTCTCTTTCAGTGTGGTCAAACAAATAGCCAGTAACATTAATGTGCGTCTCTCTTTCAGTGTGGTCAAACAAATAGCCAGTAACATGAATGTGCGTCTCTCTTTCAGTGTGGTCAAACAAATAGCCAGTAACATGAATGTGCGTCTCTCTTTCAGTGTGGTCAAACAAATAGCCAGTAACATTAATGTGCGTCTCTCTTTCAGTGTGGTCAAACAAATAGCCAGTAACATTAATGTGCGTCTCTCTTTCAGTGTGGTCAAACAAATAGCCAGTAACATTAATGTGCGTCTCTCTTTCAGTGTGGTCAAACAAATAGCCAGTAACATTAATGTGCGTCTCTCTTTCAGTGTGGTCAAACAAATAGCCAGTAACAGAGAAGACAAGAGAAAAGTGGAGAAAGCTCTTGAATCTGCGGGATTACTCAATGAAAAGGTAAGCGAAGTTTTGCTTGTCACTCTGGTTCATTTGTCAGTATATATGCGTCTTTAATTTTTACATGTGTTACAGTGTGTCAGTGAGTGTGTCAGTGGGTCTTTCGGGCCAAGTGGGGGTTGTACTGTTCGTTTATATGGATGTTTGTGACTGTGTTTTTTTGATGAGCCGGTTTATATTGTCTGTGATGGTTGTTTTACCAAAACTTCTTGAGTTGCTCTGTGTGTGTGTGTGTGTGTGTGTGTGTGTGTGTGGGGGGGTGACGAGAGGCGTGCGTGGATGTTTCACCTCTACCTCTTCTTTCTTCTCTTTTCGGTCCCACATTCGGGCGGGGATGTAGCTCAGTCGGTAGCGCGCTGGATTTGTATCCAGTTGGCCGCTGTCAGCGAGAGATTTATTTCTCAGAGTCAACTTTGTGTGCAGACTCTCCTCGGTGTCCGAACACCCCCGTGTGTACACGCAAGCACAAGACCAAGTGCGCACGAAAAAGATCCTGTAATCCATGTCAGAGTTCGGTGGGTTATAGAAACACGAAAATACCCAGCATGCTTCCTCCGAAAACGGCGTATGGCTGCCTAAATGGCGGGGTAAAAAACGGTCATAAACGTAAAATTCCACTCGTGCAAAAAAAAAACCACGAGTGTACGTGGGAGTTTCAGCCCACGAACGCAAAAGAAGAAGAAGAAGAAGAAGGTCCCACATTCAATCAGGCTTTTTGTGCCCTGGCTCTTATAACAATGAAACTTTAATGCATCTCTGACCCTTACTTCAACATGTTCGCAATTTGCCTCTTTGCCCAGGAAAAAATATGCGCAGATAGATTCAGTTAATAACATATCCCGTCTACAAAATTATTCGGGGGGGGGGGGGGGGGGGCACAATTGTATGAGTCCCGACTACAGAATCATACAGGGTGGCGGGCACAACATTGTACACAGATCTTACAAGTTCTTCTTTTTGCATGACTGCATGGCTGGATTACAGAACACTGAGCTGCAACTATTTGTTTCCACATGGTTGAACATCAGACAAACGATGTGCGGGAAACCAGCGACGCGTGGTCGGTTGTGCAGCGAACAATACTTTTGTCTGATTTAGTCGGCCTCTCGTGCTTGTCCATTAGCCATTTGTCGGAGGAAATTTGTTTTGGCATACAACACTGGATGCAACATCTGTTATCGGGTAACGCATGTTGATGTGTTTGCTCTTCTTGCATAAACACAGGGCTCTTTCCGTACGGAATCGCTGGTCTTTTCTTTCTTGCTTGTCGACATTTATTGGTTTAAGATTGTATTAATGAAATACAGGGTGGCATGTATATACGATATAAACATGTGTGGCCACACAACAAGCTAAGCTTATATTAAGTGTGGTTATAAATATGTACATCTAGATAGGAATTGTTATTTCACGTTATGTCAAGGTCATAGAATCACTTATAGTTATACCCTTATGAGAACGCAAGACAGACAAGATACAATTTTTACACACACACACCAACAAAAGGAAAAAATGCAGCAAAAGAATTAGAGGATGTGACAGAGGACGGGAAGGACTGCAATATTGGGGAGATCCCGGGGGAGGAGGGTGGGGGGGGGGTCAGAGAGACGATGAGAGACTTTCACAGACTTGCTAGATCAATGCTTCTGCAGCAGCAAAAATGTCATTTACATTGTCGTACAAACTAATTAAGCTGAGGTTAGTCATGTGAATACACAGAAAAACCTTTAATAAAAAGATTCACTCAAAACTTGACCTTCAGTAAAAACGTAAAACAGCATGACCTGCCAATAATCAAATACTGGATCAATCAAAATCTATTACTTAACCTTATAAAGCTATGTACCTTTTCGAATATTTCAATGTTTTCGGTAAAACGTAGGTTTGGCAGACCAAACAATAAACATTGACATTTATTCACTAACTCATTCATGTATTTACGCATTATTCTCTCTCTTCCGAAAATGTCCATACTGGAATGGACTCTGCATGTGATAAAAATGAAGTAAAAAATATTGAAATAGATAAAAGACGCGAACATGGTGAAGAATGTTAGCGTCTGTCCCACCTGCAGACTCGTGCCAAGCGATCGATAGCAAGACGGGGAGGTCCTAATTTGATTTAATTTCTAATTCCATCCCTCCAATAACAAATGCCAGGGAATTCATTTAGAAAGAAAAAAGCAGAGAGGATAGAGCAGAGGAAGTTGCAGACTTGGGTGGGGCGGAAATAGAACAATTGTGTTCCTATGGTCTCGAAAAGAAGAACGAAATTTCGTGTAATGAACATTATTTAGAGGACGCTGAATTGAAATGTCTGATGAGCCAAAATGTGCGTGCGTGCGTGCGTTGCGATTTGACTTTCCGTGAGAAATTACAAATCTTCCGAGAGAACAAAGCACGGCAATAACAAGACACAAGCAAAAAACAGCGTGTTCTGCATAATGTTTCAAAAACGCTCACGTAAAAATGTCATTGTTTACAGCTTGAAATAGGTGGCAAAATGAAGTGACATTAGAACGACTAGGACATGTCTTTTGACTCGAACACCACAACATCCAGACAGCCACGATTGGCGTCGTTGCTTCACCCCTCACCAACACACCGCATTGGACGTTTGCCTATAAAGTCCACGTTGCATGTGCGTCAACATTTTAACCTCTCTAAAGATACCGAGGGTGGATGCAGAGAATATGATTTTCATTGTTTCCGAAGTTCGATTCCGCTCTTCAGTTCTGTTTGACGTAGACATAACTAGACATAAAGGCGTTTCCGTGTAAAGGGAAGAATAATAAAAATAATAACAACAATGTTTCTCCATTTAGATCGTTGAAGTCACGAAGAAGACACTTCCTGCAGGGTCGGCATTTGTTTCAGCTTGCACTATGTCACTGATCAAGTCTCTGAGGTGTGGATATTAAACATGTACACTACAATTAACCAGGAAAGGAGCTATTCTTTCTCTTAATCTCGTTCAGAACGAGATGTAGCAAGTCAGAATCTAGCTCATCAATCTGTAATGCGATACTGTGTGTGACGGAAGCAAACCAATTGTAAGGACTTCTTATGTTATTTAAAGAGATGCGATATCGATTAAAAAGAAAAATCAAGACGTCTCTTTTTGACCCTCTCTTTCGATATCTGACGTCAGAAGTAAAACAAAGTTCGAAAAGCCGTCATAACGTGAATAATGGCGTCACGTAAAAATTCTTTCTATTTTGAGAAAGAAGTTTTTCTCGGTGACTTCACTCAGCATAATAATCATCAGTAGAAAATGAATCGTTATAGGTTACCACCAGTTTGTGCATGTATCGGTGTCGTATATCATCAAAGGCACTGTCTAAGCGACTTAAATTGTAGCTCAGCTTTGAGTGCCTGCGATCCATTCGAGCACCGTTCGCTGATTTTGAACTTTCAAAGCTAAATTATCCACTGCGGCTTTTGTACGTGAATTTCGAAATTGATCAAAAGGACGCGTGTACGTGCACCATGCTGTACAATTCAGGATAAAAAACGAGACGGTTTGGTTTCTGGTCTCGGAATATCACGAACGCAGAAGAAGAAGAAGGTCTCGGAATATATCACACATAATCTTTGCAGATGTCGCGCTTCCATAAAGCTTAGTCTGTTTTAATTAGTCTCATGTTTGTTTTCTGCTTACGACGACCCCCCCCCCCCCCCACTTTTTTTTAAACATAATTCCCCGTTTGACGTCAAACTAAGGACCCTCATGAAAATGGACTGGGTGGCCGAGTGGTAACGCACTTGCGCTCGGAAGCGAGACGTTGCGAGTTCGACCCTGGGTCAGGGCGTTAGCAATTTTCTCCCCCCTTTCCTAACCTAGGTGGTGGGTTCAAGTGCTAGTCTTTCGGATGAGACGAAAAACCGAGGTCCCTTCGTGTACACTACATTGGGGTGTGCACGTTAAAGATCCCACGATTGACAAAAGGGTCTTTCCTGGCAAAATTGTATAGGCATAGATAAAAATGTCCACCAAAATACCCGTGCGACTTGTAATAATAGGCCATGAAAAGTAGGATATATGCGCCGAAATGGCTGCGATCTGCTGGCCGATGTGAATGCGTGATGTATTGTGTAAAAAAAAAAATCCATCTCACACGGCATAAATAAATCCCTGCGCCTTGAATATGTGCGCGATATAAATTGCATAAAAAATAAAAAAAATAAAAAATAAAAAAAATCTCTGCGCTTAGAACTGTACCCACGGAATACGCGCGATATAAGCCTCATATTGATTGATTGATGAAAATAACGGTATTCATTATCGGATTCCTTGTCTTGCCAAGGGGGCGGGGATATAGCTCAGTTGGTAGCGCGCTGGATTTGTATTCAGTTGGCCGCTGTCAGCGCGAGTTCGATCCCAGGTTCGGCGGAAATTTATTTCACAGAGTCAACTTTGTGTGCAGACTCTCTTCGGTGTCCGAACCACCCCCCGTGTATACTACATTGGGTGTGCACGTTAAAGATCCCACGATTGACAAAAGGGTCTTTCCTGGCAAAATTGCTTAGGCACAGTTAATAATTGTCTACCATACCCGTGTGACTTGGAATAAGGCCGTGAAAGGTAAATATGCGCCGACATGGCTGCAATCTACTGGCCGTATAAAATTTCATCTCACACGGCATCACTGCAGAGCGCCTAGAACTGTACCCACGGAATATGCGCGATATAAGCCTCATTGATTGATTGATTGATTGATTGATTGATTGATGACCATTTTGTTTTGATACAGTGGAGCCTCCCCACTTTTAAGACTTCATGTTCACAACCTGCATAACTTAACCCTGTCTTTAAGCAGTTTTTGACTCCTTCTTTTCTATAATCTGAATTTCTAACATTATTAATGGGTGTCTGGACAACCAGCTGACGGTATGTACAGCGATGGCCAAATCTCAAAATGTTAACTCGCCAGCCGGGTGAGTAGCTTCAAGAAAGACACTAGCCCGGCAGAAATGTCGCTGGCCCGGTAGATGCCACAGTTGATCTGCAGTGTTTATTATATGGCTTTAAAACTCGATATTACAACCAAAAGGGTCGCATTTTACCAGAATTTTCATTGGCCAGCCGGGCGAGTTGCCAGGCAGTTTCCACTAGCCCAGCGGATTTTTTACTCGCCCCTGGCGACCGGCCGGACGATTTGGCCATTCCTGGTATACGTACGATAATGTGACATTTTGTCGTGACACCCAGTGTAAGCATTGGTTAGGACGGACCCATGTCAGTATATGACTTTGTTTTCCGACACCTTAGCTTTATTATGGCTTTGATGTGTCAGCAGCAGCAGGAATAACACAGGCTTTTGTCACTTACTATCAACTATTAATTTGACAGTTGATTAATAACAATAAGCAATGGCAATACATGTGTTTTTTGTGACACGTCTGATTTGTTATGACTGATCTGTCGGCAGCAGCTGAGAATGATAAGGGCGTGTGTCACTTAATTAGTATGAAATGAAATGTGTTACAGTTGATTAGTAACAATGCGCAATGACAATGCATCTGTTTTCTAAACACCTCTGCTTTGTTATCACTGAGATGGGGCGGCAGCAGTAGAAAAATAGTAACCTAGTACAAATATATGTATCGAATAACAATTTTGCAGGCAAACAGAAACGAAGATTAGTAGCAAGTGCCATTTAGTATCAAATAACAATTTTACAGAGTTGTTTTGCAGCTATCCGGAGGACGTCAGCCAAAATTAACTTTAGACTGAATGTTTCTCCGCCAATTTCAAGCGGTACAGTTTTCTTGAAGGAGAAAAGCATGTCAAGATTTTGCAACTGAAGCAGATGAGTGATGCAATTCGATCGATTTGACCCCAAATTCAATTTTTTTCGAAAACGCACCGAGCGGTTATGTCCCTTAATTGAATAAGAAAATAAATATTTGGCGTTGAAACTAATTTCAAAGTCAAAATACCATTTCTCATCACAAATTAAAATCCAAGGGGGGAAATACATGTTCCAAAGTTCGACCATCAGCACTTTGGATGAGAGGGGAATGGTCAGTATAAGTTTGTGTGAGATAAACAAAGCCGGCTGACGTCCTCCTGTAAGTGTTTTGTTCTCCTGCAGAGACAACACAGTGACTTTGAAGTTGCTGTTCTTCTGCGACGGCTTTCTCAGAAACCAATCAGCTCAGACAACCTCTTTATGCCTGTCGTTAATACATGAAAATAATGGCTATGTATTTTGTAAAGTAACATTCGCACAAAAAGTTGGCCCCCTTTCTCGCACAAAAAAGTAGATCAACTACGCACTTTATACTCGCTGGCGGCTTGGTTTGAAATATACTATTGATTGGAACTAATATCCAATCCTCAAGATGTGCTGACGTCATTCAACTCTGGACTCCCCGCGGGTTAGGGGGAAGAATTTACCCGATGCTCCCCAGCATGTCGTAAGAGGCGACTAACGGATTCTGTTTCTCCTTTTACCCTTGTTAAGTGTTTCTTGTATAGAATAATAGTCAATTTTTGTAAAGATTTTAGTCAAGCAGTATGTAAGAAATGTTAAGTCCTTTGTACTGGAAACTTGCATTCTCCCAGTAAGGTAATATATTGTACTACGTTGCAAGCCCCTGGAGCAAATTTTTGATTAGTGCTTTTGTGAACAAGAAACAATTGACAAGTGGCTCTATCCCCTCTCCCCCCTTTCCCCGTCGCGATATAACCTTCGTGGTTGAAAACGACGTTAAACACCAAATAAAGAAAGAAAGATTCAACTCTGGGTGTGTCTCCAATAACTGTAAGTCACTGATGGAAAAATAGTTCCTTTGAAAACATAATCGACAGGAAAGACGCGTGGATTTTCCTTTGAAAACTAAATGTGGAAGATAGACTTTTTGGTGTTTCTTTTTCTTTGACTTTTATATAGCAGTCATACAGCCAAACTAACAGACAGCCAAATAGCAAGTCAGCAAAAGATTATTTGATATCTGCAGGCGACTATGACCAGGCAGTTGATTTGTGTAGCCAAGTGGAGGGATGGTCTTATTCCATGTAAAAGCCTGGGCAGGTTTGAGATAGTGGGCATGATCGTTTAAGCTGCAAGGAATGTGTTTAAATAACGCCTAATTTACGATTTCATGACCGAATCTTAATCGGTATGATCAGAAGTAGTTCGCATGAACCTGATTGCACCCCGTGAGCTACATGTACTGGAAGAAAAAAGAAGAACACATCTTTAAGCAGCAACGAGAGTTATCCAAGCTTTTGACGAATTAATAAAAAATAAAAAAATATATATATATAAAAAAACAAACAAACTATTGAATGAATGAAAGCTGTCTGAGCGAACGACGAAGAAGAAGAAGAAGAATGAATGAATGAATAAATAAATAAATAACAAGTGCAGTACACGTAACAGCATAGGTTTGAGTGCCTGTGTTGACATGCGTGATGGCATGTGGTGCGTGCTGATGTATCTGTAAATTGTTGTGACTGAATTGATCTGGTCTGTGTGTCTTTTGTGCATACTGACTGCATGGTCGCGTCCGTCGTACTTTTAGCTTGGGTGTGGCTCGTAGACTTCATTTATATACCTGTGCAGTGGTATGGCCACTGATTAGAAGGGCTGGAGGGGGAGCTGGAGGGGTAGGCGGAGCTGGAGGGGAGGGGAAGGGGGGGGGGGAGGATGTCAGTATACAACGGCGTTAATTAGCGGAACAAAATCGCATGCCGAACCTTGTTGTTCGAACTCATGATGTGTTACTATGGTCATTTTAAAATGTAGTGGATATAGGTGTACTGTGTGTGTGTGTGTGTGTGTGTGTGTGTGTGTGGAGAGAGATTGACAGAGAAAGAAATAGCTAGCACGCATGTTGATGTACGTCTATGTGTTTGCAGAGAGAGAGAGAGAGTGATACAGAGAGAGACAGACAGACAGACAGCTAAACAGGCAGACAGACAGACATACAGAGAGACAGAGAAAGGGACACATACACAGAGCACTGCCTCAGTCCTTGGCATTTTCTTGTGAACAAGGGTTGAGGTTATGCATAATTATATACCCCTTCCTAGAGGTGAGCAGTTAGGTCGCGACCTCGTATTGTCAACCGTTGATCCTTCTATCATAAATGTACCGGCGAGAAAGAGCGCGGCTAAAACGTTTCCGAGTATAATCCCTCCATTTCATCTCTATTTCGCCTCCAAGAATACCCTAAACTAGCTGACTATTCTTTTCGTCCTTGCAGAGCTCTGACCCTATGCAAAGGGACATGGTGATGCACTCATTCCAAGAATACCGACCCAAACACAATGAGTGTTACAGTATAGATTGACAGTACGCGTTGCATATCATTGCACTCTTCTCATCTCGTGTTCACAGCGAAATGCTGAGGACATTAGCAAGTTCAAGTTCAAGTTTTATTAGTCCATAACCCATGGGGGCATTTTGAACAATAAATACAATCAATACAATCATGATATATGCTAATATAGTAAATTAAAAAAAATTAAAAAAAATGTTACAAATTCTATTAATAAAGTCCCAAATATTCTTTAGCAATTTCTTTTTCTTAGTAGCAAACAACTTTTTAAATTTAAGTGCATTCGGTTTTTTTCCAATAGTAAGGTGGTAACAACTCAGCTCTTTCTTCTAGCTTTCAGGCCGTCGTTCTCTATGTAAGCCCTATGTATCTACCACTTTCTCGCTCTTTCTCTCTCTCAAGCAGTATGTAAGAAATGTTAAGTCCTTTGTACTGGAAACTTGCATTCTCACAGTAAGGTAATATATTGTACTACGTTGCAAGCCCTTGGAGCAAATTTTTGATTAGTGCTTTTGTGAACAAGAAACAATTGACAAGTGGCTCTATCCCATCTCCCCACTTTCCCCGTCGCGATATAACCTTCGTGGTTGAAAACGACGTTAAACACCAAATAAAGAAAGAAAGAAAAGAAAGCTCTTTCTCTGTCTTCCTATCTATCTATCTATCTATAGTATCTGTCTGTCTCCTTCCCCCTCTCTCTCTCGCTCTCTCTCTCTGTGTGTCTCTCTCTCTCTCTCTCTCTCTCTCTCTCTCTCTCTCTCTCTCTGTCTCTCCCTCTTTCTCTTTGGCAGATTTGCACGCTCTCACTCTCAGCACATATCGTTCGGACTAAGATGTGAAGCGGGTAAAATCCGCTCAACGGTGATAACGGTGCCCTCGTTAGTACATGTGTCTATGTGCACGATGGTGGGGATTATTCAGCACAGCATTGGTCGGTTAGCAACAGACTACTTCAGAAAATGAGATATTAAGGAAGTAGCAAGTTCTGACCCCCTCCCCTTATTCTGTGTGTGTGTGCCAGTGTGTGTGTGTGTGTGTGTGTGTGTGTGTGTGTGTGTGTGTGTGTGTGTGTGTGTGTGTGTGTGTGTGTGTTCGTGCGTGCGTGCGTGCGTGCATGCATGAACTCAAGTGAAGAAGCATGGTAATCATGCTACTGTGATGTGCGTGTGTAAACTAGACACTGCAGTTTGCATTATTGTTTTGACCGTAGGAAGGGCAATAATAATCTGTCGATTGTTTGTGTGTGTGTGTGTGTGTGTGTGTGTGTGTGTGTGTGTGTGTGTGTGTGTGTGTGTGTGTGTGTGTGTGTGTGTGTGTGTGTGTGTGTGTGTGTGCGAGCGCGTGTGACGGTGTGTGCGTGATTGTGTGTGTGTGTAGATCCGGGGAGGAGGGAATGACTGATCTGCTGTGTGTTAATGCTTCTAAGGGATATAGTTTATTTTGGATCCTCACAAATATCCGCTTCAGGCGTGAAATCAAACAAGTCACGACTTCGAACGACATTGAAAGCAAAGTGATATGTGAGCCAATAAGGAAGAAGGATGTGTCACGTTGTATTACTCAGGAAGGTGTGCACAACGGGCTTGTGCACCTTTTCCTTCACAGGCACATGACACTGGGTTTGAGGCGCATAGAATGCCATACGTTGAACCGTCACCCCCCACCCCCAACCCCACCGCGAAACTTAATTCAGTGTCGTTTTCAATGTCCCCTAATTTCACACAAACTTTTGTTTTTGGTTGTAGGTGTGATTGGCAGATATTGCAACATTATATTGATGGTACAAGATAAAGGTATCATCCCATTGCTGCAGATGTCACCACAGTTAACATGTGAAACTTCGATTGAATTCATTGGTGACGATCCACAGTATACAGAACAGCAAATAAGCATGCAATAAAACAAAGTAACAAGTCGCGTAAGGCGAAAATACAACATTTAGTCAAGCTGTCGAACTCAAGGAATGAAACTGAACGCAATGCAATTTTTCAGCAAAACCGTATACTCGTAGCATCGTCAGTCCACCGCTCGTGGCAAAGGCAGTGAAATTGACAAGAAGAGCGGGGTAGTAGTTTCGCTGAGAAGGATTGCACGCTTTTCTGTACCTCTCTTCGTTTTAACTTTCTGAGCGTGTTTTTAATCCAAACATATCATATCTATGTTTTTGGAATCAGGAACCGACAAGGAATAAGATAAAAGTGTTTTTAAATTGATTTCGAAAATTTAATTTTGATCATAATTTTTATATTTTTAATTTTCAGAGCTTATTTTTAATCCAATAATAACATATTAATATGTTTTTTGGAATCAGAAAATGATGAAGAATAAGATGAACTTAATTTTGGATCGTTTTATAAAAAAAAATATTTTTTTTACAATTTTCAGATTTTTAATGACCAAAGTCATTAATCAAATTTTAAGCCACCAAGCTGAAATGCAATACCGAAGTCCGGCCTTCGTCTAAGATTGCTTGGCCAAAATTTCAATCAATTTGATTGAAAAATGAGGGTGTGACAGTGCCGCCTCAACTTTTACAAAAAGCCGGATTTGACGTCATCAAAGGTATTTATCGAAAACATGAACAAAACGTCCGGGGATATCATTCCCAGGAACTCTCATGTAAAATTTCATAAAGATCGGTCCAGTAGTTTGGTCTGAATCGCTCTACACACACACACGCAAAGACACTCACACACACATACACCACAACCCTCGTCTCGATTCCCCCTCTATGTTAAAACATTTAGTCAACATTTGACTAAATGTAAAAACTCCACTTGAACCATCATTTTCATCCAAACGTTGTCGCTTTCTGAACGTCGCAATTTTTACTTTCGTACCGTTCATTGTCGTCGACGGACAGAAATCTCTGAGTAATCTAAGCTGCAACAGGTGCTCAAAGTAGTGTTCCTGTTTAGTTTCCCATCCTCATTTTTTCAATTTGTTCTTCTGGTTTATTGTTGTTATGTCCACCATTATGAAAATGTGTGTAATTTAGTATTGTTCTGGTCACGTGATATAAGCATTTGCTTGAGTGCATGTCCTAGCTGTATGTTTTTAACTGTTCATGCGAAGAAATTCTGAATAAAATGTAGTTTAAACCAAAGTGGTGTCGACAATATAATACAGTTTACCTGATGATACATTCTGATTCACAGTCGTAAGTAAATAAGGATATCGTTCAGTCACGATTTCGACGCATTGATTCAGTGCAGCCATGTGTTGAGCATTTCGAAATACTCGTTGTTAACGCTCGTATAAAGGTCTCACGAACAAGTCCAGACTGTTCGCACGCACGCATTAGGACTTGAAAACACTTTCCATATGATATCTTCGTCGTGTTGCGAACTAATTTGAGCTGCAAACGTTCATAGAAAGACGTGCACAGACTCTCTCTCTCTCTCTCTCTCTCTCTCTCTCTCTCTCTCTCTCTCTCTCTCTCTCTCTCTCTCTCTCTCTCTCTCTCTCTCTCAATCTCTCTCTCTCTCTCCCTCCCTGCCCCTCCGCTTTCACCACTTGCATATACTTTACACACAGACCAAAACAGCTGTCAGATGTATACAGAGAATAAACATTTATCCACATTGTTGCGTATAAAATAGAGCTCGAAAAGCAAATGAACAATGTCCACCTGTAACTCCTCTAATGTTGTAGGTAATAAAGCTAATTTGATTTGATTTGATTTGATTTGATTCAGGGTATAAACGTCTGTCAAAACTGTTAGTTGGGATTTAGCGAGTCTTTTCCCCAATGAATTATGGGATCGGTAAAAGCTGCTTTGAACCTCCCAGGTGGTAATTAATCGTGGAGAATAAACGGAGCGTGATTGATTGATGGCTCTGAGGGTGTGATGTCGCTCTCCCGCGTGCATTTCGAGTGACATATTGCATCACTGTTCATTTTTTGAGAGTGGAGAATAAATCTGGGACTGCCTATAGTTTTTGCGGAGGATACATGTTTTTCCATTGCAACTTCATAGGAGAAGGGTGGGGTTGGAGACGCGGAAGATGATTGGGGGAGAGGGTTAGAGGGGAGGGGAGCAGGAAGAGAAAAAGTTGCCTGCGCTGCGGTCAGAGCTCTCGCTCTCTTTCTCTCTCTCTCTCTGGCCCTCCGACACACATACGCGCGCGCACACACACACACACAACCTCCAATTTCCTCACAGGCATGCAGACATGCACGCACACTCCATGCGAACAAAAGTGAAACTGAAGGAGTAACACGCAACGAATCGTCAGGCAGACACACTGCCGCTTGTTTTCTGCGCTGGCTCTGCTTCTTGAACTTTCTTGAATCAAAAAAGAGCAGTCTGTCTTTACATCTGCTTAGACTGTTCACACAGGGAAGGAGAGAAATCGCAAATCTGGTATAATCTGAGGCGGGATGTCCGCGTTACATCAGGCTTCCCTGTGTCTTCAGTTACTGTGAATTCACCGTAAATCGCGCGCTTGTTTGGAGTCCGTCCAGGCTTGATTACCATCAGTTTCTCCGCTAGAGGACCAATTGCCTTTCAGTGAAGACGCTGTTCTTCTTTCTGGAGTTTTCTTCTCTTTGTTTTTTGTGGTGGTTTTTTTTTTTTTTTTTTTTTGCAGCGTAGTGTGTGTGTGTGTGTAAGTGTGTGTGTAAGTATGTGTGTGTGTCTGTCTGTCAGGTTGCGTGCGTGGGAAGTAGCAGCTGGAGAGAGAGGGTCAGAGAAAGAGAGAGGGGACGCAGACAGACAGACGGACTGTTATGTTAGACAGGCGGAGGGACTCAGATACAGAGAGAGAGGTTCGATCGGTGTCACGAGGGGGGGGGGGGGGGGGGGGGGGGGGAGAGAGAGATAGAGTAAGAGGTTCGATCGATGTCATCGACCTTTTCAAATTTAAATCTGTAGCACTCAAAACTCCTAGGTTTTTTTGACATTATTTTATGCAACCGACTGTCTCTGCACGCGGTCTTTGCTCGAGTGTTGAAATATATTGCGTTTTATTCATTGTATTACATTGGATTATATTGGGCTTTGAGTGCTGATTAGAGAAAGTTTAAGTTCGTAACCTTCGTAATTGAGATCAAACAGGCGACGAAACTTGAGAACTTGATACCTAAAGAGAGTTACGGAAAAGAGTTTCATGTATGCTATGCAACAACACACACGCACGCTGTCAAACGCGATCTGTGTATCACAGACACGCGGACATATGCCACCATAAAAACAGGCAGACACATGTACGTACACACACACACACACACGCACGCACGCACGCACGCATGCAACACGCACGCACGCAAGCACACACACACACACACACACACACACACACACACACACACACACACACACACACACATACTTAATAGCAAGCCTTCGATCGTTTCTCATCAATTGACAGGGCAATCGTTTCATCTAGGTCTATCGAGCCAGCACAACAGCCGGCTGTAACAGCAGCCCGTAAACAAACAAGATACGATCATTCAGCAACACGAACAACAATACGAAATGCGCCTGCCCGTAAAACGCCTAAATCAGTACAGGGGGAAAAAAAAATCGATTTTCGCGAATGTGCTCTACATTACTTTCCTTTCTTACTCCTCCCCCCCCCCCCCCCCTCCCCCGGAACCGTCAATCGGGACAACTGTCTGTCAGGAAATGATTTACGCAGTATTCACGCCAGTCAAATTACCTGACTCATGAACTGTAGGGCACACGCTTCCTGGACTTATTCATTGTAAACCGTGACAGTCATTTTACGGAGGGGGGGGGGGGGGGGAGGGTAGATGTGGTTTGGGGTAGTCAGAGAGGTCGTGTATCAATATAACAGTATAGGTTTTGCATGTTAACGATTTGGCAATGAATTATTGAAGATTGCTTAGCAATACTCAACTTGCAAGGTTTCATCAATTTTCTTTTTGATTCTCTCTCTCATTGTGTGGGATTGTTGGGCGTGTGTGTGTGTGGGAAGGGGGGGCCGTAGGTCCTTATGCAGCTGTGGTGGTATATGCGCACGCACGCACACTCGCATGCACGCACACAAACACGCACGCACGCACACACACATACACGCGCATGCACAGGCATGCACGCACGCACGCACGCACACACACACACACACACAGTTACACAGTCACACACACACACACTCACACACACACTCACTCACACGCACACATCAGCAGATTATTATTGCCCTTCTTGCAGGCAAGAAATAAGGGACACTGTGCAGTTTCTAGTTTCCACATGCACATAACAGCAGCATGATTACCATGCTTCTTCACTTGATACTTCCTGCTCTTGATGTGTGCCTGCTGTGATAAAACTCAGTATAATCTCCGTGGTTTCCACCTGGAATAGGCTACACCGTCGGAGAATTATCAGTTTAATTCAGAATTTATGAATGCACACATTCTCCTGTTACTAAAATCAAGGAGAGAATATCTACACCACGCGTCGACCCGTTACACCGGTTTTCTTACCTATCATCTTGTCATGCAATATTTGGACTTGGACCAGCAATTATTCTGTATAACACAGTGATGTACATTTTAGTCGGTCTCCGGTCTCTGACCGATCCAATTTCCCCAGGACCTATAGCTTTAACCCCAGCAGGACACAGGTCCGATTAACCTACAGAAGAATTGGTCAAGGGTCCGATCGTTTTTGACAATGAAGCGGACATGCGGACTGTTCAATTTTCAAGAGGAAAGCTTGTTTTGGTTTTGCCAAGCGGAAGTAAACACTGCGTGAGGAAAGCTGGTTTCGGTTTTGCCAAGCGAAAGTATGCACTGCGTGTGACCAGTTTGTTGAGTGAACGAGGCACCATATGGGATCTGATTCTTTGAATTAATTTATCATCAAGTTGGATCAAGAAGAAAACAAGTCGCGTAAGGCGAAAATACAACATTTAATCAAGTAGCTGTCGAACTCACAGAATGAAACTGAACGCAATGCAACGCAGCAAGACCGTATACTCGTAGCATCGTCAGTCCACCGCTCACGGCATAGGCAGTGAAATTGACAAGAAGAGCGGGGTAGTAGTTGCGCTGGGAAGGATAGCACGCTTTTCTGTACCTCTCTTCGTTTTAACTTTCTGAGCGTGTTTTTAATCCAAACATATCATATCTATATGTTTTTGGAATCAGGAACCGACAAGGAATAAGATGAAAGTGTTTTTAAATTGATTTGGAAAATTTAATTTTGATAATAATTTTTATACATTTAATTTTCAGAGCTTGTTTTTAATCCAAATATAACATATTTATATGTTTTTGGAATCAGCAAATGATGGAGAATAAGATAAACGTAAATTTGGATCGTTTTATAAAAACATATTTTTTTTTACAATTTTCAGATTTTTAATGACCAAAGTCATTAATTAATTTTTAAGCCACCAAGCTGAAATGCAATACCGAAGTCCGGGCTTCGTCGAACATTACCCGACCAAAATTTCAACCAATTTGGTTGAAAAATGAGGGCGTGACAGTGCCGCCTCAACTTTCACGAAAAGCCGGATATGACGTCATCAAAGACATTTATCAAAAAAATGAAAAAAACGTTCGGGGATTTCATACCCAGGAACTCTCATGTCAAATTTCATAAAGATCGGTCCAGTAGTTTAGTCTGAATCGCTCTACACACACACACACACACACAGACAGACACACAGACAGACACACACACACACACACACACACGCACATACACCACGACCCTCGTCTCGATTCCCCCCTCTACGTTAAAACATTTAGTCAAAACTTGACTAAATGTAAAAAGAAAACCGAACCCATATGGTGCCTCGAGTGCATTCATTGGCTCAGCAATAAATCGTTTAAACCAATGGGAACAACCCGTGCATGTTCCCACATGCGCCAGGCATTACTTTTCGTCATAATATCCGGAAAAACCGTTGTGCGTTCGAACGAAAATTAAACGAAAGAGAAACGACATGGGTCCGAAAAAAAAGCTCAAAGCAGATAAAAATCAGCAGACATAATTGATGTCCATGCTGCGTTCGCCAGCCACTGTGGCTTCAGCTGAACCAACAACAACGTCAACCGAGAACGAACGATGGTGACAGTCGCGGAAGGTGGAAGAATTTAAACTGAAAAATCTTTTTAAATGCGGTTTTACGAGTCGTGTTTTTGTCCTATTGAAATTGCAATCTCAGGACACTGTGTCCTATTGATTTTCAGTCTTCAGGACAATTGTCCTAAAGGCTGCTAGAAAAATGTACATCACTGATAACAAGGTGCTTCGAGCATTGCGCCTTGTTTTGTACCCAGAGGCAGCTACTGCACGTATAAAATCGGGCGGACCGGGTCGTCTCTGTCTACACTATAGCTATCGGAGAAGAGCGCTTGCGTGCACCAAGCACATGCATACACAATTAAAACTGTATTGTCTCAAGTGAAAAATGCGTTTTTTGGTAAACTTTTAAACGACATATAAACTTCACACGTGAAATCATTGAAGAAGAAAAACAAAAATCACGAGGATGAAAGTTGATTGTACATTTCAATGCTTGTTGTTCTCTCAGGTTTCCAGCCAGGAGACTGGTTCCGTGTAACTCTCACTTACTCTATTACACATGTCGTATGCATTTAGAGCTCTTACTTCCCTTCGTTTATCAGATCGTTAAAACAGAACACCACTGTATTTATACATCGGGATTGGATTTCAAAGACGAACGTAATCTGGTAATAATAGCTCTCGAAGAACATTGATGTGCAGAAGAGGCACCGGCACGGTTGGCCTAGTGGTAAGGCGTCCGCCCCGTGATCGGGAGGTCGTGGGTTCGAACCCCGGCCGGGTCATACCTAAGACTTTAAAATTGGCAATTTAGTGGCTGCTCCGCCTGGCGTCTGGCATTATGGGGTTAGTGCTAGGACTGGTTGGTCCGGTGTCAGAATAATGTGACTGGGTGAGACATGAAGCCCGTGCTGCGACTTCTGTCTTGTGTGTGGCGCACGTTATATGTCAAAGCAGCACCGCCCTAATATGGCCCTTAGTGGTCGGCTGGGCGTTAAGCAAACAAACAAGAAGACGCCATTTTAATGTTTTGAAACTCGCAGAAATCATTCACAGAGGGGGTCTTTATATGACGGCTTACTAGTGCCAAAACCTGGGGTTACCCATTATCACGTGATAATGACTAATTAAAGCTGTCAGTTACTGTTTTCACTCGTTAGTTACTCATTTTCACGGGATAATTAGTAATTTTCACGGGAAAATGAATAATTTTTAGTTTTGGCACTAGCAAAACTAAAAATGAGTAATTTACAAGGGAAAGTTAGTAATTTTCCCGGAAAAATTAGTAATTAACACGTGAAAATGGTAATTATCAAGGGAAAATTAGTAATTACAATTACAATTATGAGGTTTTGGCACTAGTAAGCCCTATAATGACGGCTTACTAGTGCCAAAACCTGGGGTTACCCATTATCACGTGATAATTACTAATTAACGCTGTCAGTTAGTGAGTTACTGTTTTCACCTGTTAGTTACTCATTTTCACGGGAAAATTATTAAAATTTAGTTTTGGCACTAGCAATCCGTCAGGAAGTGAGCCAAAACTAAAAATGAGTAATTAACAGGTGAAAGTTAGTAATTATTCCGGGAAAATTAGTTTCCCGGGAAAATTAGTAATAAACACGTGAAAATGGTAATAATCAAGGGAAAATTAGTAATTTTCCCTTGATAATTACAATTATGAGGTTTTGGCACTAGTAAGCCGTCATATCTTTATACCACAGTGGTGGTATCTAGTTCATCTCGTGAAAGCTATTATCTGTTCACTTGCGTGTGAGCATGCATCGGTGTCTGGTTTGATCTCTTGTTTTCCGCTAAAAGCATAGGAATTAGCAACAATGTTGGATTTTTATTTCTCTTTACTCAGAGGGGGGTCTCCACTTGATAGGAAAGCCTTGATCGCACCACCTTCGCGTGCAAACATGAACCTGGGGTGTCTGTTTTTACATTTAGTCAAGTTTTGACTAAATGTTTTAACGTAGGGGGGGAATCGAGACGAGGGTGTGGTGTATGTGTGTGCGCGTGTGTGTGTGTGTGTGTGTGGAGCGTTTCAGACTAAACCACTGGACCGATCTTTATGAAATTTTACATGAGAGTTCCTGGGAATGATATCCCCGGACGTTGTTTTTTTCTGTTTTTCGATAAATGTCTTTGATGATGTCATATCCGGCTTTTTGTAAAAGTTGAGGCGGCACTGTCACACCCTCATTTTTCAATCAAATTGATTGAAATTTTGGCCAAGCAATCTTCGACGAAGGCCGGACTTCGGTATTGCATTTCAGTTTGGTGGCTTAAAAATTAATTAATGACTTTGGTCATTAAAAATCTGAAAATTGTAAAAAAATAAAAAAAATTATAAAACGATCCAAATTTACGTTAATCTTATTCTTTATCATGTTCTGATTCCAAAAACATATAAATATGTTATATTTGGATTAAAAACAAGCTCTGAAAATTAAAAATATAAAAATTATGATCAAAATGAAATTTCCGAAATCGTTTTAAAAACTATTTAATCTTATTCCTTGTCGGTTCCTGATTCCAAAAACATATAGATATGATATGTTTGGATTAAAAACACGCTCAGAAAGTTAAAACGAAGAGAGGTACAGTAAAGCGTGCTATGAAGCACAGTGCAACCGCTGCCGCGCCAAACAGGCTCGTCACTTTCACTGCCTTTTGCACTAGCGGCGGACTACGTTCAGTTTCATTCTGTGAGTTCCACAGCTTGACTAAATGTAGTAATTTCGCCTTACGCGACTTGTTATTTGTTGTTTTTCGAGTGTGCCAAGTAAAACCAGAAAAATTGGGAACAATGTTTTTGTTTTGTTTGTTTGTGTGTTTCTTGGATTCTTAGTTTTGATTTTGCTGAGAGGGGGTCTTCGCTATTAAAGGTGGAATCTAGTTCATTTTATGAAAGCTGTGATCTCTCCGCATTGTGTGCGAGATTGCAGCTGTAACGCCTGTTATTCTCCCAGTGTGGAAAGTGCAGCCAAATGAATTGGAAACTATGTTGCATTACATTTTTTTCTTAATGGTGGGGGGTGGGGGAGGGGTGACTTTACTCAGAGGGTTCTCCGCTTTAAATGGTGGTGTCTAGTTCATTTCAAGAAAGCTCTGACGCAAGCATGCGCAGGGCCGGACCCAGGGGGGGGGTTCCAGGGGTTCCGGAACCCCACCCCTGGAAAAAGCATGTACCTTGCTTTGAGTGTTGTTTTTTTTTTTACTAGTTTTAGCACCAAAACAATGCTGCTCTTAACCCTCAAAACAAGGCCCAGAATGCACCAGATTGCACAGATTTTAACCGTTTTTCAAAAATTTTCCGGGGGAGCATGCCCCCGGACCCCCCTAGTTCGCGCGCCTGCTTTGCAGGCGCACGCTTGTGACTTCGCCACTTCGCTGATTTGCCCCCCCTAAAAAGGAGGAACCCCCCCCCCCCCCTTACAACTCATTTGGTCCGGCCCTGCATGCGTGTACGTCTGTTTTGTGTCTTATTCTGTTGGTGTGGAAAACACAACCGCGCGTGATGTTGGGAACGAGATTGTTGTTGTTTTTTGCGGGTGAGCACGTTGTCTTTATGGTCAAAAAGAGAAGCACAAAACGTTAGATGCATGGTGTCGTTCCAGACAAAAGCTAGGACACTTTATAGGATTGGTACTGCGGGTCTGAAAAATGGTCTTGGAAAACACCCGCATGCATCATCATCTGTCATCGAATCCTCTCATTATTGTCATCTTGTTTCCATACTTTGACAATCGAATGCTAGCGGGTCTAAAAGACAGCCATAATAGGTGCGTTCAATCAAAAATATCAGACCTTATCTTTTGTGTATTACCAATACAAGTCCCAGTATATGCCGATTGGTGCGTCCGAAGAGAACGTTAAAACTCGAGTGGTCAGTCAGTCAGAAAATGGGCGTTGGTGGGGGGGGGGGGGGGGAGGGGGGGGTGCGTCTTGGATGGGAAGCACGTAAGAGGACTATGTGTGCAGAGTCAGACAGAAAGGTATATTTGTTGCCGACAAAAGCGGATTTAAAGGCACACTCCTTATAGTGAAAACACTTGGGCTTGCCGTCTCCGATCTGACCAGGCTTTTACTTGGGATAAGACCAACCCTCCACTTGGGATAAGACCAACCCTCCACTTGGGATAAGACCAACCCTCCACTTGGTCACATAGCAACAATGATCAGCCCGGGTTGCTTCCTGTACACAGTTAGACTTTTTGATGATGTAATTGTGTAAATAGGCTTACAACCAGTTGCTTTAAAAAAAATCACTTTATCGCATGCACACAAAAACTCACGAGAAGGAGTTTGTCTTTAATATCGATGGTAAATGCCCCGTGTGAACAGCACTTAAAACTTAAAGACCCAAATAAACAGACTCTCGTCCGAGGCGGTCGAAGAGTCCATTGCTCTTTCTACATTTAGTCAAGTTTTAACTAAATGTTATAACATAGAGGGGGATTCGAGACAAGGGTCGTGGTGTATGTGTGTGTGTCTGTCTGTGTGTGTGTCTGTGTGTCTGTGTGTGTGTGTAGAGCGATTCAGAGTAAACTACTGGACCGATCTTTATGAAATTTTACATGAGAGTTCCTGGGTATGATATCCCCAGACGTTTTTTTCATTTTTTCGATAAATGTCTTTGATGACGTCATATCCGGCTTTTTGTAAAAGTTGAGGCGGCACTGTCACACCCTCATTTTTCAATCAAATTGATTGACATTTTTGTAAAGCAATCTTCGACGAAGGCCGGACTTCGGTATTGCATTTCAGCTTGGTGGCTTAAAAATTAATTAATGACTTTGGTCATTAAAAATCTGAAAATTGTAATACATATTTTTGTATATAAAACGATCCAGATTTACGTTTATCTTATTCTACATCATTTCCTGATTCCAAAAACATATAAATATGTTATATTTGGATTAAAAACAAGCTCTGAAAATTAAAAATATAAAAATTATGATCAAAATTAAATTTAAAATTTAAAATATAAAAATTATGATCAAAATTAAATTTCCGAAATCGATTTAATCTTATTCCTTGTCGGTTCCTGATTCCAAAAACATATAGATATGATATGTTTGGATTAAAAACACGCTCAGAAAGTTAAAACGAAGAGAGGCACAGAAAAGCGTGCTATGCAGCACAGCGAAACCACTACCGCGCTAAACAGGCTCGTCAGTTTCACTCCGTTTTGCACAAGCGGCGGACTACGGTCATTGTGAAAAAATGCAGTGCGTTCAGTTTCATTCTGTGAGTTCCACAGCTTGACTAAATGTAGTAATTTCGCCTTACGCGACTTGTTTCTCTCTCAGTCCTCCCGTTAGCTGTTTGCAAGTGCACCCACTAACTTTGTGAAACCTATCACTTTCGCAATCGATTGACAGTTGCAGACAGAGAAGAGGGTTGGAATGATAAAATACAAGCATCGTCAGTGTGGTATTTTGAAGGGTGTGTGTGTGTGTGTATGTGCGCGCGCGTGCGTACGTGCGTGCGTGTGTGTGATTGCGTGGGTGTTGTGCGTGCGTGCGCGCGCGCGCGTGCTGCACGTGCGAGAAGTGAAGTAGACATAGAACTGTACCGAGAAAGTGGGATGTTGTCAGGACGTGTGACAAATAAAGCCGATTTTCAATAAATTTAGCCGTCTGAGCCTTTTTACTTTTATTATGGTCAACGGGTACAGCAGACACAGATTCCCAAGTTCTCGTTCGCTGAAATTCTGGTTGAATTAACTGGGTCAGCTAAATGTGGGGGGGATCAGAAGGGAGAAAACACAGGTAGAGGTGGATAGGTGCATTGTACAGGTTCATCGATAGTTTAAGCATTAATTAGCATTTTTTCTGACGCCTGCCTTGGGTAATTCGCATGTATAAGGATTTTCCCACGGTTCATGAACTTACGTCACAGCACTCGTCTGCTGGAACGGATCCAGAAAGCAGCGAGTCCTTTACATTTCGATGAGGGCACACAGACGCATTATAAACGCATTATAAACTCACACAAAGACGCACGGGATGACATGCAGACAGACACATCCGTTCGAACGCACGCACCCACGCACAGGGAGAGATAGAGAAAAGAGAGAGAGAGAGAGAGAGAGAGATAGAGTGAGAGAGAGAGAGAGAGAGAGAGAGAGAGAGAGAGAGAGAGAGCGCGATCGATTTAAACAGCCAATTATTTTGATGAACACACACAACTACACACACACACACACACACACACACACACACACACACACACACACACACACACACACACACACACACACACACACACACACACAAAGAAAGAGAGAGAAAGAACGAGATAGATATATAGAGAGAGAACAAGAGGGAGAGTGAAAGAGAAGAGGGAAAGAGACAGTTCCAGATCTCAATGACCTCAGTTACACAGATGATGCAAATTTGCAACGGTGCAATTTTGGTATTGCTCACTCCATTATCCCTACACTCCGACTTAGCAATGTAATCCACGCATCACAGAGCAAGAAGTTTTTATCAGATTGTTTCCTCCGTCTTTCCTCCTGACCTTTGAAATATGATTTCACTGTGTTTTGTCTGATTGTTAGGCTGTTTCAGGAAAGAGCGTTGCAATTTACAGATGCTTCCTGGTTCGAATAGTGTCGTTATCTGACATTGCCGTGAATGTCGTGTTTTTTCCAATAATATCCGGAAACCCCCCCTAGCCTTTTTATTAAAAAAAAATAATAATAAAAAATAAAAAAAATAAAAAAAACATTGAGAATAAAAAAAATCTGATAGCTCAGATTGCACCAGATTGCTCAATTTTTACTTGATTTTTATCAAAATTGTCCCGGGGGGCATGCCGCCAGAACCCCCTAGGAGCCGGCCTTTGTCTTCTACGTGACGGTTTTTGAAATTAGTTGGGTAATTTGTTGGCTCAGGTTGCACCAGGTCGGTTATTTGCCTTGGTTTTGATCCAAATTTGTCTTCTTAAATTTACTTTTTGGAAGGTGTATTAGGGGAAGTTTCTTGGCTAATATTGCACCATATTGCTCCATTTTCCTTGTTTTATTTCCGGGGGAGCATGCCCCCCCCCAAGAGGTTCGAACGCTTCGCGCCCTTAACTAAACGCTTCGCGTTGCCGAATAGTCCCTAAAAGAAATTTGGAAACACCCCCCTAAAAATGATGTGGTAGGTCAGACATTCTCGGTGAGATTTTTTTTGCGTCAGACATTTTGTTTAATGCTGTGTCATCCTTTATATCGATTGTGTTTGTTTGTAACGCCACTCTGTGTCTGTCTGTATGTCGGTCACTCTTACCTTTGTGCGTAACATGCAATTAGTCCTAAATGTTATTTCAATAATAGGACTGTGTTACAGTTTTATTTGTCTTTGTTGTCAAAAGGTCATCGTTTGTTTCTGCTATGTTCCAGAATGATGCAGTGGAACCAAGCAAGCTGACCTTCGAGAACTTTTTCAACTTTTACATTCAGTTGACGGGTCGCTCCGAGGTGGACCTTATCTTCCAGCAGCTGTAAGTTTTTGGCTCTAAATATTGATATGTATATATTATAATAAATACATGTTATATGATTATTATTTATGATATTTTTTTATTTTTTTTAAATTTAAGTCCATATATAGGGCTTTGGGGTAAACAAATCACGAAAATTCACCCAAACACAACACGCAGTTATTGCAGAACTACGAAAAAACTTGTCAGACAGACAGACAGACAGACAGACAGACAGACAGACAGACAGACACAGACAGACAGACAGACAGACAGAGTGAAACCTATTCAGTCCGTATCATTGGATTGGATGGATTGGATTGGATAAGATTTACAGTCCAGTGAGGTTACCCTCATGGAAATTCGGGCTGCTTTCTCCCCGGGGAAAGCGAGCTGCCATACATACGGCGCTACCCATATTTTTTTTCCCCTGCATGCGTGTATTCATGTTTCCTGAGACTTAATGCCGTGTGAGATGTAATTTTTTTTACTTTATTCCAAGTCCCACGGGTATTTGATGGACATTTTTATCTATGCCTATACAATTTTGCCAGGAAAGACCCTTTTGTCAATCGTGGGATCTTTAACGTGCACACCCCAATGTAGTGTACACGAAGGGACCTCGGTTTTTCGTCTCATCCGAAAGACTAGCACTTGAACCCACCACCTAGGTTAGGAAAGGGGGGGAGAAAATTGCGGCCTGACCCAGGCCTGAACACGCAACCTCTCGCTTCATACGGGGGTGTAATCATAACCAGTGCCTGTGGAGTCTCGTGCCTTGTCATTCTTTACTGTATCGCTCGCCGATCAGACTTGTGACACAGCAGTAGATAATAACAAGGACCTGAGGCAATGGAGCCACTACAGTACGCCTGGGTCAACCTCCATTCGATGACGATTTATTGGTGTTCACCCTGTGTCTGATGTGTCTGAAGCAGCGTATCAACAAATCCACTCTCTATTGGACCCAGCTCCGGGGGACAGAAGCATCATCCATCCGTCTGATGTGTCTGAAAACACCTTCGCGCGGAGGGGTTTTGCAGCCAGCTCAGTGAAGATAAAGAGGGAACATTTTCTCTGCTCGCGCGGCAGCAAGCAGGATGTCTGTAGACTGCATTGTAACGATCTCATTTTTCGCCTGGGCCCAGCTTTCGCATTCGGCCTTGTTGATCTCGTATAAACTCCACCCTGAATGCATTCCCCCTTCTTCCCTTCTCTTTCAAGGGACGTACCCACTCGATGCACGTTTTGAAGGAATCGAATTTGGGGGTAAAGTCTATCGAGTTTCACCACGAATTTCCTTCACTTGCAGAAACTTGCATGCTTTTCGCCCTGGGCCCAGCTTTTCCATTCGGCCTGGTTGATCTCGTATATACTCCATACTGAATATCCCCCCTCCTCCCCCTCCGCTGCCAGCTGTATGGGAGGAAAGGAGGACCTGGAGAAGTCAGCATCATTTGTCTCGCTGTCCTGTCTAACAGTATATAGACGTGTGATCGACAAGAAGAAGAAGAAGATCCCCCCTACCTTCCAAAGTACTGATGATTGACCTTTGGTACTTTACACTCATGGGATCAAATTCGACCCCCCCCCCCCCCCCCCCCAATGTTGTTGTTTTTATCTGAGAAATTTGCTTCATCGCAAAATGTTTTCCTTCTCATTCAAGTTACGTAACCACTCGATGCACCTTTTGAAGGAGTCGAATTTGGGGATAAAGTCGATCGAATTTCAAGTCAACACGAATTCCCTTTACTTGCAAGGAACTGGCATGCCTTTCTCCCTCAAATAAGTGTACCTCTTTAATGTGACGGGGATCCCGGGAAGCAACAATTCAGTCTGGGATACAGTGGAATCCCAATGTAAGCCCCCTCCTCCGCCAAGTTTAAGACTTCCTCCATTTTAAGACCTAAGTTTTTTCTGATTTTCTGTTCACATCCTCTGTAAATGTACCCCCATTTTAAGACTCCTTCCTGGTTTTAAGACCTGATTTTTTCACATTTTTGGAGGTCTTAAAAGGGGGGTTCTACTGTTAATGACGACTGCGAAAGGTTGGCCCAGGCGAAAAATGAGATCTGTGCAATACGTAACACTTCTGGCTTCCAGTGCTGAATCGACTCGTTCGGGAATCGGTCAGCATTCCTGTGTGAAGAGTCCATTAGGCCGGAGGGCAGAGCTGGCTAGATAAATGGCGCTGAGTGTTGGAATAATCTGTTCTGTAGGTCTGGTGGACGTGCATGATGGGGTTGGTGTGCGGAGAGGGGGAGGATGGATGGAGGGGGGAAAAGGAAAGAGTGATTGGAAAGGGCGTGGGGTAGGGTTGCGAGTTGTGGATGGGAGTCAGGAGGGTAGGAAGAGAGATATAAAGAGAGAGAGAGAGATTGTGTGTGCGTGAATCAGAATCAGAATCAGAATTTATTGTCATTGAAGCACAGAGCCTATTGACACATACAAGATACATAAGTACAGGAAAAACAGCAATATAACATAACATACATGAAATACAAAACCAAGTGGAACAGGGTGAACAAAGAGGACCTGAAGATGAGCATAAGTTATTGAGTACAGTTGGAAGACGCATTGCATCTGCGTGTGTGTGTGTGTGTGTGTGCCTGCCGGAAGAAAGAGAATTAACTTTCTCTCTGGTTGTTGAGACAGTGAATGTCATTGTGTCAGCGCTTGTGTGTCCGGGTTGGGGGTAGACTAAGGGAGAGGTTTCAGACGATATGCAGACTGATAAGCCGATAAAGTGAGTGGGGAGAGAAGGAGATGGGGGAGGGGGGGGGGGGGGGAGAGCAAGGAGACATTCTCAGTCGGTTTTCTCAGAGCTCAATCAAGAGATCATTCCACCCCCACTCGTCACCACACCTGTCACGATTTCATCTTTCGCCTGTGTACATATTTCCCGCTCGACATATACTCAAGACTGAAATGTTGTTTCCTGGTAAAAATAAGAAGTGAAATTATTTATGGACGAAAAGCATGTCAGTTTCTTGCATGTGAAGAAAATTGGTGGTAAAATTTAATAGATTTCACCCCCAAAATCGAATTCTTCGAAAACGTGTCCTGAGTGGTTACGTCCCTTGAATAAGAAGATTTTTTTTTAGGATGAATCAAATTTCGAAGTTAAACTTGATAAAACAAATTGGTTGGACAAATTTGGCCCCATGAATGTAAGGTACACAAGGTCGCTCATCTGTACTATCGAAGGGTGTTTTTTTGTTCAGTGTAGAGTTTATACTAGATCAACGAGGCCGAGAAGCGAAATATCAACACGGCGAAAGATGAAAACGTCACACCCCGGCTCCTTTCGGGTCCCTGAACTTCTCACTCCAACTCTCTTTCTTTCTCTCTCCTACCAGGGACCTATACCTACGCCACAGTGTTGGCACAATCTCGGGGGAGGTTGAAGGGAAGAAAAAGCAATTAGATTGCTTTAATTACTTGGCAGCCCAGGAACTCGGTCGGAAGGTTAGCGGCGAGAGATCGATATTGGGAGACGCTCCGTCATTAGACATGCTTCAGCTTCCGATCTGGCGGGCGGGACCCAGTTTGAGTATTTGTGGCGTCAGCCCCCTCGAGTGGCCGTGAAATAGCTCTAATTAGATTGTTCAGCTTTTCGACTCTGTTATGAAGGCCCTGCTTGAGTTAGTTTGCTACATTTGAGGATATGTTTATAAGGAGACCCGTAACCACAATTTAGTTGGGTAGAAAGTTTAGCTCCGATTTTCTTTCTTGTTTGCATTTTTTTTTTTTGGGGGGGGGGGGGGTTAAAAGTCGGCATGCACTCTTGTTACTACTTCTATGTTGCTCTTAACAACCATGCAGGTGTAAATGTGATGCTTGATGTTGTCACGTATTTAGATGACAGAAGAAGTATTTAGATGACAGAAGAAGTATTTAGATGACAGAAGAAGTATTTAGATGACAGAAGAAGTATTCAGATGACAGAAGAAGTATTTAGATGACAGAAGAAGTATTTAGATGACAGAAGAAGTATTTAGATGACAGAAGAAGTATTCAGATGACAGAAGAAGTATTCAGATGACAGAAGAAGTATTTAGATGACAGAAGAAGTATTTAGATGACAGAAGAAGTATTTAGATGACAGAAGAAGTATTAAGATGACAGAAGTATTTAGATGACAGAAGAAGTATTTAGATGACAGAAGAAGTATTTAGATGACAGAAGAAGTATTTAGATGACAGAAGAAGTATTCAGATGACAGAAGAAGTATTCAGATGATTATTACAATCAATTAAAACATTGCACACTGGCACAATGAAGCGGTTTCATGTCATGGATCATGAGATGAGACTTCATTTTTCTGATTGAACAGTTTCCTGATAGAACAGGAGCACTTTCATCTGATGTAAACAGAACAAAATCAATTTGAATGATTTGCCTTGAAAAAATGCTGGAATAAATCTGGAGGATGCTGGAGTAATTGTCAAGATGAGAAAGCATTGGTGCAAGCAAAACGCTGCGAGCCTCGGGCAGTTTCATCTGATGTGCAAAAACAAAAACATTCGGATCATATCAGTTTTGCAGTGTGGGAGTTACAAAAGCACGAAAATGAAGTGGGAGGAGGAAGCCTTTTTTCCCAACCAATCTGATGGGAATGTCAAGCCAGCATGTGAATGAAATGGTCCTTCGATTATGTCATTGCCTGTGAATTTCTACCCTTATTTGCCATGAGCTCTCCTTCTTTCTGTGTCTGTCTGTCTGTATGTATGTCTGTCTGTCTTGACAACTTCAAATGGCACTTCGATTATGTCATTGCCCGTGAATGATGCCTTGTTCCTTCCTTTCTCCAGAAATGCTTCTTCTGAACTCCTCTTTTTACATTTAGTCAAGTTTTGACTGTGTGTGTGTGTGTCTGTCTGTCTGTCTGTGTGTGTGTGTAGAGCGATTCAGAGTAAACTACTGGACCGATCTTTATGAAATTTTACATGAAAGTTCCTGGGTATGATATCCCCAGACGTTTTTTTCATTTTTTCGATAAATATCTTTGATGACGTCATATCCGGCTTTTTGTGAAAGTTGAGGCGGCACTGTCACACCCTCATTTTTCAATCAAATTGATTGACATTTTGGCCAAGCAATCTTCGACGAAGGCCGGACTTCGGTATTGCATTTCGGTTTGGTGGCTTAAAAATTAATAAATGACTTTGGTAGTTAATAATCTAAAAATTGTAATTAATTTATTTTTAAATAAAACGATCCAAATTTACGTTCATCTTATTCTTCATCATTTCTTGATTTCAAAAACATATAAATATGTTATATTTGGATTAAAATCAAGCTCTGAAAATTAAAAATATAAAAATTATGATCAAAATTAAATTTCCGAAATCGATTTAAAAACAATTTCATCTTATTCCTTGTCGGTTCCTGATTCCAAAAACATATAGATATGATATTGGATTAAAAACACGCTCAAAAAGTTAAAACGAAGAGAGGTACAGAAAAGCGTACTATGCAGCACAGCGAAACCACTACCGCGCTAAACAGGCTCGTCAGTTTCACTGCGTTTTGCACGAGCGGCGGACTACGGTCATTGTGAAAAAATGCAGTGCGTTCAGTTTCATTCTGTGAGTTCCACAGCGTGACTAAATGTAGTAATTTTGCCTTACGCGACTTGTGTTTATGCCTGGCTATATGTCGGCCTCCAATTACTCACCCTCACCCTACCCACCCCCACCACAACCCAGTGAAGCATTTCATCTCCAAAGGGTGTCCAAATCATGTTACAGGTAGTATTGGTGTTTTTGTCCCGTGTATCAGTATGGCTGTAATTGTCTGCCTCCAATTACTCCCCCTCACCCCCCCCCCTCCACCCTCACCACAACCCAATGAAGCATTCATCTCCAAAGGGTGTCCAAATCATGTTACAGGTAGTATTGGTAGTTTTTGTGTGTGTGTGTGTGTGTGTTTCTGTCTGCCTCTAATTACTCACCCCCACCACCACAACCCAATGAAGGATTCATCTCCAAAGGGTGTCCAAATTATGTTACACTTACAGGTAGTATTGGTTGTTATTAAAAAAATAAAAATACTGTTCTCATGTGTTTAACGAAGACGATACGATACACATAACAATTTCCACGTTTCTACCCAAGAGGAATTTTTATTTCTCGCTCTCACGCGCAGTTACCATTGTTCTGAATTGGTTGTTGTTTTTGCAGGGGAGCCAAGAAGAAGCCCTACCTCACAGTGGAACAGTTCACCGAGTTTCTCAACAGGTACCAGCGGGATCCACGCCTCAACGAGATCCTCTATCCCTTCGTCACGGTCAAGCGAGCACAGGAGATCATCAACCAGCATGAGTCCAAGAGAGGATTTGCCGCTAAAGGTATACCCGTTTGGGCTATGAAGTTTAAATTTATCATGGCTGATTGGTTTACCCGCAATTGTTTAGGTCCTAATGGAGCTTGGTGACAGGAAACGTTTAGATTAATTAATTCATTTTTTAGAATGTGTTCCACAGATTTCCTTACAAGCTTAAAGATGTTTTTTTCATCAAAATGTTACATTTTTTAATGTTTTTTTCAATTTGTGCTTTCATTAACCGTGTTTTTTATCGGTGGTAGTTTGGATTATTAACTTCATAGTCATTAGCTTGGACAGATCTGGGATCACCTTCCCTAGCTACTAATACTGTGTCAGCAATGTTCCTGGGCTGATAACTACTGATTTGAAGTAATATTATTGTTTGTGGGGCCTCTCTCTCTCTCTCTCTCTCTCTCTCTCTCTCTCTCTCTCTCTGTCTCTCTCTCTCTCTCTCTCTCTCTCTCTCTCTCTCTCTCTCTCTCTCTCTCTCTCTCTCTCTCTCTCTCTCTCTCTCTCTCTCTCTGGCAGTGGCACACTGACATTATTTCGTTACTTTTTTATATTAACATTTCTCTTTTTAATAGAGATACTAGCCCACAGGTGTTATTTGTGTCAATGGGCACTTTCCTTGTAGTCAAAAACAGAGGTTCACAGTTTACTCATGAATTTAAAAAAAAGAATGTTATGGCATTTCAATCAGACTCACATTTTAATTTTTAGGATGAAACTTATAATGCTGATCATACCTCTGTTTCTATTTCTGATGGTGTTTTGTTTTCTGTCTGTCCTGTATTTGAATCATTTTCTAATGTCGCTCTTTGTTTCTTTCCAGACAAAGGTAAGATGCTGTTATTAACACCAATCTGTAGTCCATGAAATTATAACCCAGAGCATGCACTGATTAAGAATAGTTTGCATTTTGCTTTTAAGTTGGAGTTTTGAGAGTGGATTTTTGATTTTTAGTTTGACTGGTAGATTTTCAGAATCCTAATTAGGCTGATGGGGTCTATGTTGACCACAAGAGTGGGATTCCCTGTAGGTGGAGTTCCTGTAGGTGGATTCCGGGGCCTTGTATACAGGGAATATCACAGGGTGTAGTTCCTGTAGCGTTTCGCGGATATCGCTGAAAGTCGCGTGATGCTTAGCGACATCGGTAGAATTTGATGTTTTTTGATCTTTTTATATTTAGTCAAGTTTTGACTAAATATTTTAACATCGAGGGGGAATCGAAACGAGGGTATGGTGTATGTGTGTCTGTCTGTCTGTCTGTCTGTGCGTGTGTGTGTGTGTGTGTGTGTGTGTGTAGAGCGATTCAGACTAAACTACTGGACCGATCTTTATGAAATTTTACATGAGAGTTCCTGGGTATGAAATCCCCGAACGTTTTTTTTATTTTTTTGATAAATGTCTTTGATGACGTCATATCCGGCTTTTCGTGAAAGTTGAGGCGGCACTGTCACGCCCTCATTTTTCAACCAAATTGGTTGAAATTTTGGTCAAGTAATCTTCGACGAAGCCCGGGGTTCGGTATTGCATTTCAGCTTGGTGGCTTAAAAATTAATTAATGACTTTGGTCATTAAAAATCTGAAAATTGTAAAAAAAAATAAAAATTTATAAAACGATCCAAATTTACGTTTATCTTATTCTCCATCATTTGCTGATTCCAAAAACATATAAATATGTTATATTCGGATTAAAAACAAGCTCTGAAAATTAAATATATAAAAATTATTATCAAATTTTTTTTTCGAAATCAATTCAAAAACACTTTCATCTTATTCCTTGTCGGTTCCTGATTCCAAAAATATATAGATATGATATGTTTGGATTAAAAACACGCTCAGAAAGTTAAAACGAAGAGAGGTACAGAAAAGCGTGCTATCCTTCTTAGCGCAACGAATACCCCGCTCTTCTTGTCAATTCCACGGGCACTGCCTTTGCCACGGGCGGTGGAGTGACGATGCTACGAGTATACGGTCTTGCTGCGTTGCGTTGCGTTCAGTTTCATTCTGTGACTTCGACAGCTACTTGACTAAATATTGTATTTTCGCCTTACGCGACTTGTTTTTATATTTCTTAGAAATTTGAGAATGATTTGCAAGTTTTATTGAAAAACTACACCATGTGGGAATCCCCCCTACAGGAACTCCACCTACAGGGAATCACACTCTTTTGGTCGACATAGACCCCATCAGCCCTAATTAGTGTGTTGTCCAAAGCCAGGCGAGAGAAAAACACTGTGTGACATTTCCCTCCCCTCTAGATCCAACCCTCTTCAAAAGCATTCTGTTAATCACTGGATTTTCTTCTTTTTATTTTGGAGACACTTTGTCAATGGGGGATTCTGTTCATTTTAGGGCGAATTAAAGAACCAGTTTTAGGGTTTTGCCTTGCATTTTTAGATGTCTGGGTGGTTGTATTTAGGATTGGTTTGCATGTGTCACACAATTTGAGCCTTCGTTTTTTGTTTTTTTGGGCCTGTTTTGTTTGTTTGTTGAGAAAAGAGACGTTGGTCTTCTTGTCCAAAGTCAAAGAGGAATAGAGCCGTAGTATGACTTAGGTTATTGTTTTCAAGATGGGAAGGTGGTGTTATTTTCAACTTGTTTCTCTCAGTTATCATTTATGTTTATTTGGTTTCCACATTATGATCTCTGGTATTTTTGGTATTTGAAGTCGATAATGTGGCTTAGTGTACATGTATTCAAGTATGTATCTTCCTTAAGTTCTAGACAGGGTTTAATTTTTCCCTCTTAGTTTTCCCTCTCTTTCTGAAAGTTTTTGAAAAATATGTAGTCCTGTGTGTTTCTGATTTTATTTTATTTTATTTCTTTTTCTTTTTTATAGATATGTAGTGCATGAGATAGTGCATGGAATAATTATATCAATGAGTTGGCATGATCAGTTTCAATTCGTTTCGATCCCATAGGTTGTTACTGATTACCTGCACAATTGAGTGTCTTAATTAGTTTTTAATACATATCCACTTAATATTATATGTTGACTGCACTGATACCCCCCCCCCCCCCCCCCAACAAAAAAAAAACAAAAATAAATTGGACATTTAAAACACTGTTGTTGTTGTCAAAATCCGTTTCAATTATACCTTTCCTGACTGCATGAAGATCACAAGTTAAGAAAATGTAATATTTGCAAACATGGTGTTTCTGCAGACGCAGAGAATATTTAAGCCTGTATGTTATTTGCGAACCTTTTGTTTATGTGGATGCAGAGAACATAGACTGTGTGTACTGATTTCCCTATCGTGTGTTATTTGAATGGCCTTCTAAGTTCTGTTCCTGTCAAGAAGCACACGATAGCTCTGTGCCTTAGCCAGGTTCAGACCTTCATGGAATGGACCTCTAGTCTCCTTCTGTCTCAACGTCATCCCTACTCACATCCCCCATCTCTTTCCCCTCCATGTTCTTTCCTCAAGTGTGATATTAATTTGGCGAAATCAACTTCGCAAAGTCTACTTCACGAAGCTGACTGCACGAAGATTTGACACTGAATTTCTGGTAAAAAGACTTCGCAGAGTCTTCACAAAGCTGACTTCAGCCTCGATTAACGACAGCCTCTAGTAGACCCCCAACCCATCTCTTTCTGTGACTTTCACAAACACATTGATTGTCTTCAAACGGATTGTCGTATTTATTCTATGAGAATAAGAACTGCTCTTCTCTCCTCCTGCGTTCATCCCATCCTTGGTAATATTATATTACCAGAACCCCTTAGAAGATCACCATGGAGGTATATTATATATGAGTATTACATATTTTCTTTGTGTGAATGTATTGTAGTTCTTTAACTACAAAATGTGTTACGTTTGACAGCGATTTGAACTCACTCTCCCCCTCCCCTTTTTGTCATTCTCTCTTGCCTTACCTGAGCCCCCCCCCCCCCCCCCCCCCCGCCACCTCTCACTCTAAGCCAAACAATATATCACTGATATTACCCAGTGCAACAGGATGTTCTTTTCAAAGCTGCCATCATCCCTGAGGCCTTTGAGATAAAACTGTGTGATGAGTTCACTTTTCCTTTTCATTCATCACCACCCCACCCTTTCCTCCCACCTCCCTCATTTTTTTTCATCAGCTGATTCTGTCTGTGCATTACCGACCATTTTCCTGTGTATTAGCAGTATAAATATGCTCTTAGCTATCTGTCATTTGGAACATTTTCCTTGTATTAACAGCATTAGTAAGCTCATAGCTACCTGTCATTTAAAACATTCTTCTGTGTTTTAGCAGCATAAATATATAATGCTTCAAGCTATCTGTCATTTGGCTTAAGATATCCACAACCACCACCGCTTAATGGCAGTAATATCTGAGAGGACGTACTTAGGATTGGTTTGCATGTGTCACACAATTTGAGCCTTGGTAAAAGGATTAATGTCAAAACAAATTCAAATCAAGCCTACATTGATGTTGTTTTTAAGCGAATTTACTCTGAGCTGCTTCTGTGAAAATGGATTACAAGTGCATCTACAATCTGCTTCCTGACTTAACAGTAACCATTAAGAACACATGCAGTAATTCTGACACCTGTAGATGTTTGTACAAATGTATGAAAAATGAATTGCTATTTATGTGGGTTTTTTCATGCTTCACAGCTTTAATAGGTTTGTGTGGACTCACCCTGTATAGAAGTGCTGAAGAAACGATAATGTTATTGTGGGGAGGGGGGGGGGGGGGGGAAGAATGGTAGTGTTTTGAGAGGAAGAGGAGGAATTTGAGGTGGGTTGGAATGGGGGAGGGGATTGTAATTCCATGACCAAAGGAGAATACACACCATAATTTATATACTTCATACCAGAAAGGAATGGCAGCTTTTAACCCTTACACTGGTGCAATTCTGTAACACATGTTACATAGCCACTGGTGAATTAACTGAGAGAAAAATAAAGAAAAACGGTCATATAGGTTTTCGCATCCATGGGAGGTAATCGGAACCGACCAAACAGACTGAGCCAGTAGCGCGACATATGTCGTGACAACCAGGTGACAGTATACGTAAAGTAGCGCGACATATGTCGCGACAACCAGCTTAAGGGTTAATTGTTCTCAAAGTCACATTGACACTGAGCAACTATAATTTCTTTTAAAACTTAAATACGTCATTGCAATGACATTAATATTGTTACATTAACTGCACACGATTATTCAACACAGATAAACTGTGTGCGATTAGACTAAATGAAAGAAAAACGTTGTTGACATTTATAAGTACAGTGGTACCTGCGATGAAAGGACACCCTTGGGACCAGCTAAACGTGTCCCTACATTACAGGTGGCCTGTCATGACAGGTATACTTTGGTAGAGATAATAGACAAAGGGACCCCAGAATGTGTCCTTTTAAGGGAGGTGTCCTCTCATCAGAGGGGCCACACATCGCAGGTACAACTGTATACAGTTGCATGAAGCGTCCAGCTGATCTAGAGTCCTGTACGTTTTCTTGCATGAAAGATACATTTTAGGACAGGAAGGATAGAAATCTAAAATATGCTGTCTCTGACGCGTCATTTAATGCACTGGTTTATGTTCAGAGTTACGAATTTCTGTAGAGCAAGTCACAATAAAATTGTTATGTTCATATAAGACTGAGCTCTGCTGGCGAACATCATTGTCATCAGCAGGTTTTGTGATGAAATGCTCGGGAGAGCATTTGCAAAGTGGAACAGTCTTTCGACCTTGTTTATTTCCATGAGGGTATAACCTCGCAGGACTATATGAAATATTTATTATCTTATCTTATCTTATCTAATCTTATCTTATCTTATGTTAAGCTTACCATCCCGAAGAAGGCAGTAACCTGCCGAAATATTGATTATAGATATAAATGTACCTAACCTGGTTACTGGTGTGTTTTCTGGGGCGGGGATATAGCTCAGTTGGTAGCGCGCTGGATTTGTATTCAGTTGGCCGCTGTCAGCGTGAGTTCGATCCCAGGTTCGGCGGAAATTTATTTCAGAGTCAACTCTCTTCGGTGTCCGAACCCTCCCCCCGTGTACACTACATTGGGTGTGCACGTTAAAGATCCCACGATTGACAAAAGGGTCTTTCCTGGCAAAAATTGCTTAGGCACAGTTAATAATTGTCTACCTATACCCGTGTGACTTGGAATAATAGGCCGTGAAAGGTAAATATGCGCCGAAATGGCTGCAATCTACTGGCCGTATAAAATTTCCTCTCACACGGCATCACTGCAGAGCGCCTAGAACTGTACCCACGGAATATGCGCGATATAAGCGTCATTGATTGATTGATTGATTGATTTTCTTTTTCTTTTCTTATCTTATCTTATTTTAAACTTCCCTATTGGTGTGAACTTTGTTCTGCTCTGCCTTGAGATCCAGCCGCTCATACAATACAACTGCGCATGAATTTACAGTGAGACAACATCACTCATTACTTCCATTTTATTATTTTTGTCTTTTCGACTTTTGCATATAAAAGGTAGCCATTTGTACCTGTTGTAATTTGGTGACGCATGTGTTCCCAGGTCATTTGTCTCAGGAAGGCTTCTTGAGGTTCCTGATGAGCGAGTTCAACAACCTGATCCCCTCAGAGGCACTGGATCTCAGCGAGGACATGACCCAGCCTCTGGCCCACTACTTTATCAACTCCTCCCACAACACATACCTGACAGGTGAGACAGAATGATACAGGTGACAGGTAAGACAGAATGATACAGGTGACAGGTAAGACAGAATGATACAGGTGACAGGTAAGACAGAATGATACAGGTGACAGGTAACACAGAATGATACAGGTGACAGGTAAGACAGAATGATACAGGTGACAGGTAACACAGAATGATACAGGTGACAGGTAACACAGAATGATACAGGTGACAGGTAACACAGAATGATACAGGTGACAGGTAAGACAGAATGATACAGGTGACAGGTAAGACAGAATGATACAGGTGACAGGTAACACAGAATGATACAGGTGTCAGGTAACACAGAATGATACTGGTGACAGGTAACACAGAATGACAGGTGACAGGTAACACAGAATGATACAGGTCTGGGCTTAACCCCCTGACTGCCACAATATGTATCAGGTAAATACGTTGCTGCTGAAGAGACTATGAAATATAATAACCATGCAACCAACGAACCAACCAACATACTTTGCTGTACAAAAAAATATATAAAAAAAGAATCAATACTCTGACAAGGTAAACAACTGCTGTATATTGCCCTTTGAATGTGCATTAAGATAATTGCCTCCCCTGGATAAAATATTTTCAGTTTTGGTGTAATCGTCATACTTTGTATATTGCGAGAAAATCTAGTGTCAAAAGGGAGGGAGTCTTAGAATGGAGGTAAATTTAAAGAGGTTATGAACAGAACAATATCTGAGACAGGGGGGGGGGGGGGGGTGTTAAAAGGGGGGGGGGGGGGGTTTCCAGTGTATTTTATTCTGGTACCTTTTTACTGTACTTTGAATCATTCAAAAACAAAAGTTCCTGTTTCCTTGTCTTTCAGGTCACCAGTTCACGGGCAAGTCGTCAGTGGAGGTTTACCGCCAGGTGCTGCTCAGCGGCTGTCGCTGCATCGAGCTGGACTGCTGGGACGGCAAGGGACAGGATGAAGAACCCATGATCACTCATGGCTACACCATGTGTACTGAAATTCCTTTCAAGGTCAGTGAATCTATTTTATTTTTGACTGGGTATACAGTGGAACCCCCCCTTTTAAGACCTCCAAAAATCTGAGAAAGTCAGGTTTTATAAAGGAGGGAGTCTTAAAATGGGGGTAAATTTACAGAGGTGATGAACAGAAAGTCAGGTTTTATAAAGGAGGGAGTCTTAAAATGGGGGTAAATTTACAGAGGTTATGAACAGAAAATCTGAGAAAGTCAGGTTTTTATAAAGGAGGGAGTCTTAAAATGGGGGTAAATTTACAGAGGTTATGAACAGAAAGTCTGAGAATACAGGGTCTTAAAAGGGATAGAGTCTTAAATTGTGTGTTTCTTCTTCTTATCGTTCGCTATTTTGCGTTTTTGCGTGGATCTGTGGTTGGTTAAGGTGCGCCTGTTGGCCCAGATTCTCCAACTTCAGCCCTTAGGTTTCTTTCGGGGTTACCCCGCCCTTAGTTCCTGGCTCAAAAACCTAACCCTGGGAACACATGGGGGATTTCTTACCGGGGGTCCCACCCCGGGGCTAGAGCTTTTAATGCGGCTCTTACCCGCATGGTGTAACCGTCATCGGACACGTAGGGCATTTATAGGGTAGTCAGTGCCATCTGCCAACCCACCCCGTCCTGGTAGAGACACCGCTAGTTGGTCCGGGACTGCTTATTCTATATTCGCAGCTGGCCCCCATATCTGGGGGCCGTTCCCCTATCCGCCACCTGGGGACCCGCCGGGTTGAGGATAGTCGCCCCCCAACTGAATTGGAAGTAGTCTGTTCCCGGAAATTGTGTGTTTTAACCCCTTCACTGCCCACCCCGTATGTAATACGTGGTCATTTTCGGTTTGTCCTATGCCCATAACCGTATCTCATACGTGGGATTTGTGTCAACAACATTTCAGGACATTTCTGAAAACTAAATGGGAGGTAACCACTGTCCAAGTACTTGTAGGGGTTCTAAACACATTTCTTTCCCATAGACCGTTCGGATAATGCTGTTATACTGTGGCAGTGAAGGGGTTAAAAGGGGGGTTCTACTGTACTCTGTGTAATTCGCAAGACTGTTTAAAAAGCAAGAATATGTTTCAACAGACGAAACGAAACATTCAAAACTCTAGATTTAGAGTTGTCTGGGCGTGTCATCATCAAACACATTCAAGTAGTCTATGAAAATGGTGGTTGTGTGCCACAGTGTTGAGTATTTTTGCAAATGCCAGTACAAGGTAGGGAACTCTTTTCAGTGCTGTATAACCTTGTTTACTTCCCTTGGATGGTCACACTGTCTTATCAATTTTAACACACAGTGCTTTGTGTGCAAAACCACATACCCACACATGCGCATCACACACACACACACACACACACGCGTGCATGCTTGCTCACTCTTTATCTCTCTGTCTCTCTCTCTGTCTCTCTCTGTCTCTCTCTGTCTGTCTCTGTCTTTCTCTGTCTCTGTCTTTGTCTTTCTCTCTCTCTCTCTCTCTCTCTCTCTCTCTCTCTCTCTCTCTCTCTCTCTCTCTCTCTCTCTCTCTCTCCTCTCTCTCTCTCTCCGTCAACAGAGAAAACATAACCGACATGTTTTTGTTTTTTTATGATTTCAGGATGTGATAGAAGCTATTGCAGAGAGTGCCTTCAAGACTTCGGACTACCCTGTTATATTGTCCTTTGAAAACCATTGTGGGTAAGTGCAGCTGTTTTGGGCTGAGAATGGTTTTCCTTTTGTGTTGATAGCATGTGTGAAAAAAATGCATTTGCTTTAACATGAGTTCCATATTTACAAACCTTTTATGGCATTTGCTTTGGGGGTTTTCCCGTTTTTCGTGTGTGTGTGTTTTTGTGGCTTTTTTCGTTTTTTTCTCATGTGATGTTACGATTTTTGTTATCGCAATGGTTATTGTGTGTTCCAGACCCAAACAGCAAGCCAAAATGGCAAACTACTGTCGGGATATATTTGGAGAGATGCTGTTGGATGCCCCTCTAGATTCACATCCGGTAACACTTTCATCTTTACTTTCCTTCTTTACTTGTTTTCTTTGTTTCTTATTATGTTTGAGATGTTGGCAATAAGCAGATTTAGCCCAGCGTGAGGTTCACCATCCTGAGTGAATTTCCAATAGTCGCTCTGACTACTTCTATATATATATATATACGACTTGTGTCTGTTCGCGATGCACGGCCAAAGTTCTCGATGGATCTGCTTCAAATTTGGTGGGCTTATTCAGAGAGACCCCGGACACAATCTGGTCGATGAGAATTTTCAACACGTGCTCTCAGCGCGCAGCGCTGAACCGATTTTAGTTTTTCTCTGGATCCATTTCCAGTAACTCTTCCTTATCTTCTCCAGTGTTTTCAACGTTTACCTCCCTTTCTTCGTGTGGCGTCAATCCATATTCCCGTTTCTATTTTTAGAAGGTCACTGTCGACAACGCTCAATCCATATTCCCGTTATACTATTTTTAGAAGGTCACTACTCTTCTCCAGTGTTTTGCGCGTTTATCTCCCTTCCTTCGTGCGGTGCGCCGGCAAAGCCGGCGTACACCCGGCAAAGCCGGGTATTCGGCTTGACTTTTTCCCGGCGCAGCCGCACCCGGCGAAGCGGGTATTCATCTAGTTCAGAATATAACATCACTTTCACTGGGTTAATTCGGGACAATGCTGAGATGTTGTTAATGTTTGCATTTAGCAATCAGCTGGCTGTTTGATGATTTTAAGTTGTTGTACAGTTGCACTACAGTCTAACATATCTTGCTGCAGTAGAACCCCCAATTTAAGACCCCCCCTTTTAAGACTCCCTCCTTTTTAAGACCTGATTTTCCCAGATTTTTGGAGGTCTTAAAAGGGGGGTTCCACTGTACAGCAGTGAAGTGATGCAGACCCTGTAGAGATTATTGATTGTTTATTGATTAATTTGTGTAATTCTTGCAGCTGAAACCAGAGGTTCCGTTACCAAGCCCCGATATGCTCAAGAGGAAGATCCTGGTGAAGAACAAGAAAAAACATTTCCACAAAGGAGGTAAGTTTTTGTTAAATATCTGTCATCACTATCTAACAATGTCATTCATCTTAAAATCAAGATGTCTCTGCTACTAGTACCTATGTCCATCCAGCCTCTTACCCTCTATAACTGCTGAAAGAACAAACAAGGAGACAGTCTTCGTTTGAACTTTTATTGACTTATTCAGAAATGTGTATTTTGATGGATTTTTACGTAATTTCTTTGTTGTCGATTGTGGTGTTTGCGGTGATGCTGCCGCTGCTGCTCTACTGTTGTTGTTGTTGTTGTAGTTGTTGTTGTTGCTGCTACTGCGGCTGATTAAGTCAAACTTAATGGCAAAGAGAGAGGAGAGAGAGAGAGAAAGAGAGAGAAAAAGAGAGAAAAAGAGAGAGAGAAAGAGAGAGAGAGAAGCATTTCCATCTGGTATAGCCATCATTAACGGCTTAATTTCTCTGCAGTAATCAGTTGATTTAATTTGAAACATTTTGCTTAAATGTTTGCCAACTTTCTTGACAGGACCACAGACGACAAAACCAATGTCAGCCGCCAAACTTGCCAAGGCAGAAGCTGCTGCTGCTGCAGCCAGACCCAAAACCAGCGGTGACGCAGAAGATGATGGGGGTAACTCAGACAAAGGTGATGGAGACGTCAGCTCCACCCCTGCCTCCCCCACAGGTGACATTTGTAATACTAATGATAATGAACACTTAATTATTGCTTCTTCTTGCATGAGCGCACGGCAATGTACAATGCACTCACGGACGCACGCACACACACACACACACACACACAGGCACGCACGCACACACACACAAACACACATACACACACACACAAACACACATACACACACACACACACAAACACACATACACACACACACACACACACACACACACACACACACACACACACACACACACACACACATACACACACACATACACACACACATACACACACACATACACACACACACACTCACACACACACACAGACATACACACACACACACAAACACACACACACACACACACACACACACACTCTCTCTCACTCATACAGTTAGCAGTCTATCAGTTTTTGGATTTTTGCTTCCCACAATAAACAACTCAGTTTTGTTAGATTTAGTTCAGTTTCTAAAGAGTATGGTAATTAACAGAAGGTTAATTTTATTGATGCAGTAAGTGTTTCCTCTTTCATTTATTACTCAAACTTGCATTGGTGATAGCTCAGTACAGAATTCAATATAATTTTTATTTTTGTTTAGAAACGGACGTTGCTCTTATTTCATTTTTATTTACCCAACGAGTGTTTGAAATAGATCGACCTACCTTGCCTGCAGGTCGCAAACCGAGTGGAACAGAATCTTCGCCCACCCACGGGGTCTTGCAGAAGGGATTGTCAGTGTGCAGCGAGGGGGAGAAAGGGGAACTGGACGTGTTCGACAGCGACAGTGACAGCAGCGACAGCGATGATGACGAAACCGTTGCCGTGGAGATGTCCGAGGAAGAGAAGCGGAGAAGACAGAGAGTCAAGAGAGATAAGGTTTGTATTGGAAGCTGTGTGTGTGTGTGTGTGTGTGTGTGTGTGTGTGTGTGTGTGTGTGTGTGTGTGTGTGTGTTTGGTTTTATTATTGGGTATGATGTGTTTGAGAAACATGTGTAAGTAATACTAATGGTTGATAATATGAAGTAATACACTGAAAGTGAAACTTTCGGGGTTGGAGGGGGGGCGGGGGGATTGGGGTGGGGTCGTGGGAGGCTTTTGGCAGTTGTTAAATCCCAGTTTGTGTTTCAATACTATTGTGTCGACCTGCTTTGGGAGATTCATTATGCTGTTAGTTTTTTGTGCATTTTTTTTTTTTATGTCTTGCCTCAAAGAGATTTCCATTCATGGTGCATTCAAAACTGAACATCAGTCTCCAGGAGACCAAGCCTTGTTATAGTAGATAGCCACAGAGCTAAATTTAGCATTGCCAGCACGAGAAACGTGAGCTACATCTGCCGCGTGCCGATGCTGGCCTTTTAAAACTAACAGATTTGACGTCTTGATTGACAGGGTACTGCAGGTAAAGAAGCAGAAGCTGCCCTGGAGATGTCAGCATTGGTGAACTACATTCAGCCCATTCACTTCCATTCCTTTGAAGCCTCAGAGAGTGAGTAGTTTGTTGGATTCTACCAGTTGAACTACATTCATCCCATTCACTTCCATTCCTTTGAAGCCTCAGAGAGTGAGTAGTTTGTTGGATTCTACCAGTTTAACTACCTTCAAGCCCATTCACTTCCATTCCTTTGAAGCCTCAGAGAGTGAGTAGTTTGTTGGATTCTACCAGTTTAACTACATTCATCCCATTCACTTCCATTCCTTTGAAGCCTCAGAGAGTGAGTAGTTTGTTGGATTCTACCAGTTTAACTACATTCATCCCATTCACTTCCATTCCTTTGAAGCCTCAGAGAGTGAGTAGTTTGTTGGATTCTACCAGTTTAACTACATTCATCCCATTCACTTCCATTCCTTTGAATCCTCAGAGAGTGAGTAGTTTGTTGGATTCTACCAGTTTAACTACATTCAGCTCATTCACTTCCATTCCTTTGAAGCCTCAGAGAGTGAGTAGTTTGTTGGATTCTACCAGTTTAACTACATTCAGCTCATTCACTTCCATTCCTTTGAAGCCTCAGAGAGTGAGTAGTTTGTTGGATTCTACCAGTTTAACTACATTAAATTACATATCTTACCCAACTCACATATAGCAATTAACCCATAGTTCAGTGCTGATACCGCTGTACGCGTCCCCTTAGCAACAAGGAAGACGCCTCTAAAAAAGAGTGACCGAGACCCGTAAGGGTATCCAGGCCAGCCCGTAAGGGAGGCTGCCTTCCATATGCGCGCGCATATGCCGCCATCTTGTCATTCTACTCTCAGCGCTCAGTGGAGCTGGTCGTGTTTGGTACGCTCCGGCTGTGTTTTCAGCCTACTTGCTTGGTCTTCCAGACCTGGTTTGTGTTCCCCTTGGTGTCTTCTTGTCTCCGGACTTCGCATTTGCTGTTGAGGTGAGATCTTTCCATTTTTTACCTGAATTTTGGCGGCATTGTTGGCTTGTTTTCGGACTTACAAAATTTTTTCCAAATTTGTTTGTGAGTTGTTTTCATCATGGCCGACAATGCGGACGGGAAGAGGTCAACATCTAAACATGTAGCTGCTTCGCCCTCTCCTGTTAAGAAAAGTTCTAGAAGTTCTAGAAGTTCTAAAACGCACGGCGATACGCCCGTGTCTCTTTCGGGTTCAGAATCCAAAAAATGTAGTGATGTTGTTGTTGGCGTGCCCGGAGTTTCCGGTTCGTCTGCTAAACCTACGGAGAAGCCCTTGCTCGGGGTTAAGCATGTTGTAGGGGATGTCTCGCCTGTAGGTTCTGGGCTTGCATCTGCGGATTTTGCTTCTTTGCTTTTGACATTAAGCTCTCAGGTTTCGGCCTTAGCGGCTGAAGTTTCGTCAACTAAGGCGGAGATACGTGCGCTGCCGGCAGGTGTCGGGGGTACGTCGTCGCTGGCCAGTGTGCGTTTGCCTCCCTCTGCTACTGTTACGAGGGCGGAGGTGCATGCGTCTCAGGATGGGATCTCTCAGGCTCCCGTGGGGTCTCCGGCCGGTGGCCGTTCTTCTTCACAAGGTATGTGCACTCCACGTGAGCGTTGTCTTGAGGGAGTAGCCTCGGGTCTCATCCCAGGTGAAAGTTCTGAAACATCGGCTGATATCCACCGCTTAGTCGGGGTGTCAGTGGGTGCTAAGGGCCCTGACAAGCGAACAGATGTTCCTATTCTTCCCGACTGTGGTCAGGTTGAAGGGCATCTGCTTCCGCCCAGGGGGCAGGAAGTTGGTGGTAGTATGGCTGGCTCTGGACTTGACTCTGTTAGTCAGTACGGGGACCAGTCTCCGGAGTGCATGGAAGGGCACGAAGGCTACCTGGATGACGGTGCCGCCTCTCAGGCTGAAGGTGCTGGATTCTTTTTGCCACGGCAGCTGCCAGATGCGGTGGCTCTGGCGGCTGGAGTGGCTTCGAAATATCTCGAGGAGGAGGTGGCGGTGAACAAATCTCAGTTTGTCCATCCTCCTTCTGCCTTAGGGGATTTCAGGAGTGCTAAGGAACCGAAAAGTTCGTTCCGATTCCGGGAGTCCCCCTCTGTGGCGGTCGAGATGTCGAAGGTTTTTGCGAAAGGTCGAGCTATGTCCGATGCCTTTCCGCTGTTGTCACAGCATGGGGAGGCGCCGGAGGTGGTGGGCCCCTGGTTGGCTAAAGCGGGTCAACACGTTCCTTGTTCTGCGCTCTCAAAGAGCTCTAAACTGTCGGTTCGTCCCGTCGCTCTACTTGACTCTTTCGCTTTGCCGAGATCAGTTCTACCGGTGACTCCGGAACTGCTTTCTCTGCGGGAGGACGGGTATGCCAGGGATAGAACAGTCCCTTACACGGAGTCTGCTCTTCAGGCTTTGGAGGAGACGGGTAGATCTCTGCTCGAGTTGGGTTCCGTCTCTAGTTCTCTCCAACGCTCTTTGTCTAGGTCTATCGCTTCATCGTTAGACTTGTTTGAGTTCCGTTACGACGCCTCCCAGGAGGATGTGACAACTCTGTTGGCGACGCTTGCCAAGGTCTCTCAGGAACAATTGAGCTTGGCAGCCAGGCTTTACGGGCATGCTGTACATTCCCGCAGAACTGCCTTTTTGGCGGGTTCAAAGATCCGAGACAGGGGTACCATTGACAGACTTAAGGTATCCCCGTTTACGGAAGGGTCGCTGCTGGGTACTTCCTCTTTGGACGCTTTGCAGAAGGAAACCCAGGACGCTAGGGATCTGGCTATTGCAAGGATTGCTCACCACGGCTTTCAGAAGGTTCAGAGCAAGCCTACCTCCCAGAGTAAGGCTCAGCCTTCTTCGTCTGGGGGGGGGCAAGATGCAAAATCAGTCCACCTCTTTTCGGGGTAGGGGGCGAGGCGCGCCTTACCAGAAGAGAGGCTCCTTTGGGGGTTCTCGGGGGTCGGGGCACAAGCCTCACCCCCAATGAGGGTCTCCCGAGCCACTATTCCCAGTAACCCCCGCCGTGGTGGCGGCGGGTGGCCCCTCCAGGGCCTTGGCCGCCTGGACACGCCTGGTGTCCAGCCGGTGGATTTTGGGAATAGTGCGTTCGGGATTCCGTCTCCTCTGGGCAGAGGGGAAGGCACCTCTGTCCAGGATACCTCCGCCTTTCAGATATCCCGTGGACCCGGAAGCCAAGTCAGCCGTTCATGCGGAGGTGGCTTCCCTACTCCTGAAGGGTGCGATAGAGGAAGTTCGAGATCGAGAGTCCCTCGGCTTTTACGGCAGGCTGTTCGTGGTGCCCAAAGCCTCAGGGGCATGGAGGCCTGTTTTGGACCTGTCCACCCTGAACAAATACCTACGGGTAGTCAAGTTTGTCATGGAGACTCCTCTCTCTGTAAGGGAAGCTCTGCGTCCGGGAGATTGGGCCACGTCGGTGGATCTCACCGACGCATATTTCCATGTGCTCATGCATGTTCAAGACAGGAAATGGCTGCGCTTTCTGTGGGGCGAGAAAGTGTTTCAATTTCGGGCACTCCCCTTCGGGCTTTCCCTGGCCCCCTGGATCTTCACGCTGGTCGTTCGCCAGCTTTGCTCCCTTGTCAGACAAGAGGGGGTACGCCTACGGGCGTATTTAGACGATTGGTTGAATCTGCATCAGGACCAGTACATGTGCAGAACTCAGACTGCGAGGGTTCTCGACCTGGCGGCTCAGCTGGGCTTTACAGTCAATCTAGGGAAGTCAGAGTTAGAACCATCCCAACGCTTCACTTACCTGGGCATGGATTTCGATACGGTGGAGTGGTTAGTCCGTCCCTCTCAAAAGAGGGTGGACAAGCTTCAGAACTTGGTTCGCTCGTTGAAAGGAAAGAGTGTGTCCACGGCCCGGGAGTTGTCCTCCCTACTGGGGCAGATGGAATCGATGGCTCCCCTTGTGCCTCTAGGCAGGGTCCACAAGAGGCCGTTTCAGGCGGCTTTGAGGAGGCAGTGGGACCAAGCCTCTCAGGGCTGGAATGTTCGCATAGGACTGGGGAGTTGGTTCAGCAACACTACAAGTGTTTGGCTGCTCCCCTGGGTCTCTCAGGGTGTTCCGATCGTTCCTCCGGCGCCGGAGAACATTCTTGTTACAGATGCATCCATGACAGGCTGGGGTGCTCATCTGGCCGATCAGACAGCCTCAGGTCTGTGGGATCTCTCCCTAGCTCCTCAGCACATAAACGTGCTGGAGCTGGAGGCTGTGTCTCTGGGTTTACAGGCTTTCCTGCCTCTTCTGGGGGGCAGTCATGTTCAAGTCCACACGGACAATACGACTGTGGCCGCTTACATAAATCGGCAGGGGGGCACACGCTCGCAGAAGCTGTCGGAGAGCGCTTGCCGTCTGTTGGTTTGGTGCAGCTCGCACAACATACTTCTCTCAGCGAAGTACCTGAAGGGCACGCTCAATGTTTTGGCGGATGCCCTCAGTCGGGGGGACAAGGTTCTGCACTCAGAATGGACCCTCTCCCACCAGGCGTTGGACCGCCTTTGGGTTCAAGTAGACAAGCCTTGCATAGATCTGTTTGCAACGAGATTCTCCACCAGGCTTCCCCTTTTCGTCTCACCGTTCCCGGACCCTCTGGCGTGGGCGGTGAACGCGTTGGATCTGGATTGGTCAAATCTGCAGGCTTACGCTTTTCCTCCGTTTTGCCTGCTAGGGAAGGTAGTAAGAAAAGTGGATCTGGAAAAGCCAGCGCTGGTGCTGGTTGCTCCTCTTTGGCCCAGCCAGCACTGGTATCCGGACCTTCTGCGGCTGGCAGTGCGCCCACCCATTCCTCTAGGCGTTCGAAGGGGCGACCTGTTACAGCCCAGGTCAGGGGTCCCGCACGAGAATCCGCAAGCGTTGCAGCTTCACGGCTGGATTCTGTCAGAATCGCTCTGCGTCGTGCCGGGGCCTCGGCCACAACTTTGAAACTGGTACAGAAAGCACACAGAGACTCAACTAGCTCCGTTTACTCTTCTCATTGGGCTGCATGGGCCAAGTGGTGCTCTGAGAATAAGGTTCAACATCTTTCCCCAAGGTCCATGGAGGTAGCCAACCACCTCTCTTGGTTGGCTAGTAGGGGGGTCTCTCCTTCTTCACTGCGAGTTAGAAGGTCTGCGATTTCTTCCACTCTTAGACAGCTCGGTCGCAAGATCAATCTTGACGGTGTCATTTCAAGCGTGCTTAAGGGAGCTGCCCTTGACGCAGCTCTCTCAAGATCACAGCTCCCTGCCTGGGATCTGTTTGTGGTTCTCCGTTTCCTTGCATCGGAGGACTTTGAGCCTCTCCGGTTGGCTAGTTTACCTAATTTGACGAGAAAAACTCTGTTTTTGGTCTTGCTTGCCACGGCTAGGAGGGGTAGCGAGGTGCACGCACTTTCTGGTCTCGCTAAAGATATTTCCCTGGAGAGGGATGGCTCCTACTCTTTGAGATTTACGTCTAATTTTCTCGCTAAAAATCAAAAGCCCGGTCAGGCTTCGCCTTGCATTCGTATTCCACCCTTGAGCGATATACTCGCTCCTGGAGACCCCGATCTGTCAAATTGTCCTGTCAGGGCGTTAAGCAGCTACCTGTCTAGGTCTTCGCCGATTCGCTCGGAAACTCAGAAATTATTGTTTATATCCCTCAACACTGTGCGAGCGAAGGATATCTCGAAGGTCACCTTGACTAAATGGGTTTCACTGACCATTAAGCAAGCGTATGGATGGTGGCAACGCCAGTCTGGCGAGGTCAGGGCGGTGCTTCCTCTTACGTCAGCCAGGACGCACGAAGCGAGGGCTTGGGCGTCTTCTGTGGCCGTGCTTCGCTCAGGGCGCCTATCAGAGGTCCTGGCGGCGGCTTATTGGAAATCTGAGGACGTGTTCATCAATTTTTATTTGAGAGACATTGCTGCAAGGCGGCAAGATGGCAGTGCGGCTTTGCCGGCTCTCGTGGCTGCAGGGCAGGTCCTGCGGTCTTAAGTTGGTAAGTACCCTCCTCCTATAGTAGCAATCTGCTATATGTGAGTTGGGTAAGATATGTAATTTAATTAAAAATTTTAGTAATAAATTTTCATTTGATTAATATACTTACCCAACTCACATCGTTTATTCCCTCCCGCCTCCCCGCTGTGGGGGGTATGGGGGTCTAAAAAAGTAGTGAGTTGGGCTTCGTGTAGAATGACAAGATGGCGGCATATGCGCGCGCATATGGAAGGCAGCCTCCCTTACGGGCTGGCCTGGATACCCTTACGGGTCTCGGTCACTCTTTTTTAGAGGCGTCTTCCTTGTTGCTAAGGGGACGCGTACAGCGGTATCAGCACTGAACTATGGGTTAATTGCTATATGTGAGTTGGGTAAGTATATTAATCAAATGAAAATTTATTACTAAAATTTTTAATTCATCCCATTCACTTCCATTCCTTTGAATCCACAGAGAGTAGTTTGTTGGATTCTACCAGTTTAACTACATTCAGCCCATTCACTTCCATTCCTTTGAATCCACAGAGAGTAGTTTGTTGGATTCTACCAGTTTAACTACATTCATCCCATTCACTTCCATTCCTTTGAAGCCTCAGAGAGTGAGTAGTTTGTTGGATTCTACCAGTTTAACTACATTCATCCCATTCACTTCCATTCCTTTGAAGCCTCAGAGAGTAGTTTGTTGGATTCTACCAGTTTAACTACATTCATCCCATTCACTTCCATTCCTTTGAAGCCTCAGAGAGTGAGTAGTTTGTTGGATTCTACCAGTTTAACTACATTCATCCCATTCACTTCCATTCCTTTGAAGCCTCAGAGAGTAGTTTGTTGGATTCTTTGCTTTTTCCACACATGCTTACTAGCATACATGTGCTTGACCTGTGTACTGTGTGTGTTGGCTCTTCTTTTCTGTCTGTGTTTTTTGTCTCTCTGGGTTTTTTTTGTCTGTTTCTGTCTTCCTGCCTGCCTGCCTGCCTGCCTGCCTGCCTGCCTGCCTCTCTCTCTCTCTCTCTCTCTCTGTCTCTCTCTGTCTCTCTCTGTCTCTCTCTCTCTCTCTCTCTCTCTCTCTCTCTCTCTCTCTCTCTCTCCTCTCTCTCTCTCTCTCTGAACATCATTGACAACCCTTTGAGAGAGAGAAAAAAACACTGTTTCATTTATTATAATTGTGATTGTATTTTCTGTTTACAGAGAGGGACAAATCTTATGAAATCTCATCCTTTGTGGAAACTCAAGCTACCTCCTGCCTGAAGGAATCACCAGTGGATTTTGTCAAGTATCCTTTGATTCCAAACTTTTTGTTGGATGGAAAGTTAGCTAAGTTTTGCTGTATGGAAAAAGGTAACATGCTGGTATGCCTTTGGAAAGGAAAAACTCAACAAGGAAATAGAATGCAGCCATACCAGGAATAAAAGGACACCCTTAAGATCAGCCAAGAGTTACATTTACATTGCAGGTGTCCTATCATATATGACAAGTAAAATTTTTTTAAAGTAATAGACAAATGGTAGTAATAAAATGGTGCTTGCCATGTCCCACAGGTACTTTGCCTATTAGGGACTATAGAGAATATTATACGATAAGAGACAAATGGACAGCAGAATGCAGGGATGTTGCTACAAATCCATACCTATAGGACAAATGTCCTGAGTTCTTCAGCATCAATAGGACATTTGACCGCTTTCAGAAAGTGTAATAGGACATTATCAATTTGCGCCAAACAGCTTATAACACATTCCATGGAATTGTTCCAAAGTCATGCGCCCACACACACACACACACACACACCCACGCGCGCGCGCTGTAGAACACACACATAATATAGTAAATACATCAACACAGTGTGCGTATAATGTTGTATTTGTTTAGTTTCAAAGAAACCACAAAAAAGAAACCAACATGAACAACTTCAGAGCTCTTACTTTGATTACAAACTGCATGATTTGGATAAAAGTTGAAAAACAAAATGATCGGTTTGATCTAATGCTGATCTTTTGCAGGCTTTAGTTTTGTTTTCAGCGGCATAATTCAGTGCTTCATCTCGTATCGAAAACAAAAGCAGACGACACATTTAGTCAGTTGGAGTTGTCTCCCGTACTCCTGTAGCATGCACTGATCTAAAAATAATCCACTATTTTTAGATCAGTGCGCTGCACCGAGACGGTTATACCCAAACGGCGCATACCGCAAATGGTTCGGGAATTCCCGACAAAAGAAACAAGTCGCGTAAGGCGAAAATACAATATTTAGTCAAGTAGCTGTCGAACTCACAGAATGAAACTGAACGCAATGCCATTTTTCAGCAAGACCGTATACTCGTAGCATCGTCAGTCCACCGCTCATGGCAAAGGCAGTGAAATTGACAAGAAGAGCGGGGTAGTAGTTGCGCTAAGAAGGATAGCACGCTTTTCTGTACCTCTCTTTGTTTTAACTTTCTGAGCGTGTTTTTAATCCAAACATATCATATCTATATGTTTTTGGAATCAGGAACCGACAAGGAATAAGATGAAAGTGTTTTTAAATTGATTTAGACAATTTAATTTTGATAATAATTTTTATATATTTAATTTTCAGAGCTTGTTTTTAATCCGAATATAACATATTTATATGTTTTTGGAATCAGCAAATGATGGAGAATAAGATAAACGTAAATTTGGATCGTTTTATAAATTTTTATTTTTTTTTACAATTTTCAGATTTTTGAGTCACTTGAGAAAAAGTGACTCTATGTAATCGGTCAGTGTTAGTCTGTCCGGCCGGCCGTCCGTAGACACCACCTTAACGTTGGACTTTTCTCGGAAACTATCAAAGCGATCGGGCTCATATTTTGTTTAGTCGTGACCTCCAATGACCTCTACACTTTAACGATGGTTTCGTTGATCTTTGACCTTTTTCAAGGTCACAGGTCAGCGTCAAAGGAAAAATTAGACATTTTATATCTTTGACAAAGTTCATCGGATGTGATTGAAACTTTGTAGGATTATTCTTTACATCAAAGTATTTACATCTGTAGCCTTTTACGAACGTTATCAGAAAAACAAGGGAGATAACTAGCCTTTTCTGTTCGGCAACACACAACTTAACGTTGGGCTTTTCTCGGAAACTATAAAAGTGACCGGGCTCAAATTTTATGTGAACGTGACTCATTGTGTTGTGAATAGCAATTTCTTCCTGTCCATCTGATGCCTCATATAATATTCAGAACTGCGAAAGTGACTCGATCGAGCGTTTGCTCTTCTTGTTAATGACCAAAGTCATTAATTAATTTTTAAGCCACCAAGCTGAAATGCAATACCGAAGTCCGGGCTTCGTCGAAGATTACTTGACCAAAATTTCAACCAATTTGGTTGAAAAATGAGGGCATGACAGTGCCGCCTCAACTTTCACGAAAAGCCGGATATGACGTCATCAAAGACATTTATCAAAAAAATGAAAAAAACGTATGGGGATTTCATACCCAGGAACTCTCATGTCAAATTTCATAAAGATCGGTCCAGTAGTTTAGTCTGAATCGCTCTACACACACACACAGACACCCACACGCACACACACACGCATGCACATACACCACGACCCTCGTTTCGATTCCCCCTCGATGTTAAAATATTTAGTCAAAACTTGACTAAATATAAAAAGATCCGCACGCGGCACTGGCAACTTCAGTGTCAGCTGAACACGAGAGCGTTCGGTCTTTTAGAAGATTTGTATCTTGAAATGAAAATTAACGAATATCGCGCTGTCCGAAGGAATGGCGTACACATCGGACAATGACCACGCTCAGGCTAAAACGATAGGACATCTGACCGACATGTGGCAATGTGAATCGGACATTTGGGGATTTTCATCGTTATATGTCCGATGTCCGACGCCTTATGACATCCCTGAGAATGTGTCATTTAATGGGAGGTGTTCTCTCATCAAAGGGACTTGGGCATCACAGGTACCACTTTTGAAGAAATGAATTATTAATTATCATTTTAGAAGAAATGATTTATGAGTTATCATTTGCTTGAGATTTAGCCACTTGTAAAAAACACGCCCACCCTTGACTCTGCCTAGCTACAACAAGCGGCAGTTGAGTCGGATCTACCCAAGAGGCACAAGGGTGGATTCCAGCAACTTCATGCCACAGGTGTTCTGGAACGCTGGCTGCCAGTTGGTGGCTCTCAACTTCCAGACTTTGGGTGAGCAACTTAATCCCTACTGGATGTGAAGATTCATTTTTTGATCCTTTTTGTGTACTTTTCAAGAAAAGTTCCTGCATTAATGTGCATACAGTCATAATTGGTTTGTTTGTTTGTTTGTTTGTTTGCTTAACGCCCAGCCGACCACGAAGGGCCATATCAGGGCGGTGCTGCTTTGACATATAGCGTGCGCCACACACAAGACAGAAGTCGCAGCACAGGCTTCATGTCTCACCCAGTCACATTATTCTGACACCGGACCAACCAGTCCTAGCACTAACCCCATAATGCCAGACGCCAGGCGGAGCAGCCACTAGATTGCCAATTTTAAAGTCTTAGGTATGACCCGGCCGGGGTTCGAACCCACGACCTCCCGATCACGGGGCGGACGCCTTACCACTAGGCCAACCGTGCCGGTGCATAATTGGTACTAAAATACATCTATGTTACTGCAAAGTGTGAAAAGAGATAAAAAGAACTGAACAGAATTGAGCTTTATTTTACAAGGATGAAGATTTAAGGTTGGTCCTTTTCTTACAATCAATCTTTCTTTGAGACGAACAAACAAAAAAAGAGGAGGACTGAGTAAGTGCTAGATCTATATGACCACTGTGCGAGGATGGGAGAGGGTGGAGAAGAAGAGGTTATGAAGAGAAAAAGGTTTTGAAAGGGAAGGAGTCTTAAAATGGGGTCTTCTTCTTCTTCTTCAGCGTTCGACGATGGCTGTGTCTAGATTCTTTGGCCCGTGATGGTGACGAAGTGGGCTGTAAAATGGGGTCAATTTACAGAGGTTATGAACAGAAAATCTGAGAAAACAAGGTCTTAAAAGGGAGGGAGTCTTAAAATTGGGGTGTTAAAAGGTGGGGGGGGGGGGGGGGGGTTCCGCTGTACTGTACATGCGAGAAGGGAGTTGAGACTTAGCAGGAGCAAAGATTTGAATTTGTCCTTCCAGACCTGGCTATGCAGATCAACCTTGGTATCTTTGAGTACAACGGACGGTCGGGTTACGTGCTCAAACCAGACTTCATGCGGCGTAACGACAGACATTTTGACCCCTTCGCTGAATCCACAGTGGACGGAATTGTGGCCGGCTCTGTCGCTATCAAGGTTTGTCTCTGAATTTATATTCAAACTTTTAAACACAGAAGTTTTTCAGGTTTTTTATTATTCTGTATTTTATTATGTTAGTAGAAGCAGTGGATCCGTAGGCTGAATTGTGCACCTTAAATATTAGTGTATTTTTCTGATTAGGATAATATTATTGGTTAAGGTTTGCACCAACATTACAACATGAGCACAAAAAGTACTCATTTTATTGGCCATGCACACACATGGCAGGTGTTGTCGGGCCAGTTCCTGAAATTATGTGAATGTTGCATGTAAAATGCTAATGATATTGGCCATGCACATGACAGGTGCTATCAGGCCAATTAGTGTTGCAGGTGCACATGACAGGTGCTATCAGGCCAATTAGTGTTACAGGTAAAATACTAATGACTGAGCATGCACATGACAGGTGCTATCAGGCCAATTAGTGTTACAGGTAAAATACTAATGACTGAGCATGCACATGACAGGTGCTATCGGGCCAAATAGTGTTACAGGTAAAATACTAATGACTGAGCATGCACATGACAGGTGCTATCAGGCCAATTAGTGTTACAGGTAAAATACTAATGACTGAGCATGCACATGACAGGTGCTATCAGGCCAATTAGTGTTACAGGTAAAATACTAATGACTGAGCATGCTCATGACAGGTGCTATCAGGCCAATTAGTGTTACAGGTAAAATACTAATGACTGAGCTTGCACATGACAGGTGCTATCGGGCCAGTTCATGTCGGACAAGAGGGTAGGGACCTACGTGGAGGTGGACATGTACGGTCTGCCCACGGACACCGTGAGAAAGAAGTTCAGAACCAAGACTGTCCCAAACAACGGCCTCAACCCTGTGTATGAAGACGACCCTTTCGTCTTCAAGAAGGTGAGTCACTTCTAGTCCCCGTGTGTTGACTGATGCCGATTTCTAGTTAAACCTAATTCAGACCTGGGAACCCACACAATTTTGCCATATTTTGTACATAAGATTTTTTAGAATACGATCAGTACGGTTATTTGAAAACAAATACGACGAGAAAAATTCCTGGACTACTTTTCTTCACGAGCGCATCCCGAAGCCGATCCAGTATTTTGACACATGATTACAGTTTGTGTCAGTGAACATTGAAAGAAGCATTTGTTTTAAATGTATTGGTAAACTTAATTTACGGTGCGATGGATGCGGGTGAAGCATATTTGAAGCACGGATGTTCAAATGCTGTGTGGAGTACACTCATTTTTCTGAAAATAGACCAAGTTTGTTTGAGTAAGCTCAAAGTGCAAAACAGGGGTTCCCAGGTGCTTATTCAGTGCTAAAATACATCTATGTTACCCCAAACTGTGAAAAGAGCTAAGGCCAACAACAAAAAATAGTCTGTTTACGGTATCCCGACCGACCCTATTTTTTCCGCGCGACCCTACACTTTTTTTTTGGCATTTGGGGAAAGAAAAAAAAATTAAATTAAAAAATTTGTTTTTTGGCAAAATAACTTAAAAATATGTTTTTTTGGAAGAAAACAAAAAAGAAAAAAAAATCCCGACCTACCGACCCTACTTTTTTTGCCTATGCTACCGTAAACAGACTTTTGTTGTTGTTGGCCTAACATAAATAAGGAGAGAAGATAAGGACTGAGTAAGTGCTAGATTCCATATGCCAACTGTGTGAGGAAGGGAGAGGAAGGAGAGGGGGGAAGTCTACAGTTTATACAGTCAAACCTGTCTATAGCGTGAACCCAAGGAATCCAAAAGTGGTCGCTATTGCAAGCTAAATTATATTTAAACAAAAAGATGATACATCAGTAACCAGATTAGTACAGGTAAATTATATGGAAGAATTAGATTCGTATGGGATCTTTTGAAGTGGTACAGTTCAGAGGCATCCTGCTTGCTGCCGCGCGAGCAGAGAAAATGTTCCCTCTTTATCTTCACTGCACTGGCAGCAAAACCCCTCACGCGGAGGTGTTTTCAGACAGGCCAGACACAGGTTGTCCCGGAGGTAGGTAGTTGTTTGCAAGTGGTTGTTATCAAGAGTTGTCGCCAGGGCAGCTTTGACTGTATAGTGTTGGAAGAGCAATGTTTGTCTTTCTGAGCCTTTTGTCTTCAAAAAGATAAGGGGTTCAGACTTGTACTAAATATATGAAGTCTTATATCGCGCGCGTATCTCCAGACTCGGACTCAAGGCGCAGGGATCTATTTATGCCGTGTGAGATGGAAATTTTTACGCAATACATCACGCATTCACATCGACCAGCAGATCGCAGCCATTTCGGCGCATAATTATCCTACTTTTCAGGGGGGCCTATTATTCCAAGTCAGACTTGTACTACATCTGTACTGACTGATGCAGATTTTATGTATTGTAACTTTGTTTGGAAAGTAGGGTTTGTCTGTCTGTCTTTCCTCCCATTCTTTGTTTTTTCTTTCTTTCTATTTTTTTTTTCTTTGACAAATAAGATAAACATTTGGTATCTTTCTTTTACCACAAAAAAAATGATGGGGGAGGTTATCGCAAGTTTATTTCATAACTTCTTTCATTTAGAGTTGAAATTGTGTTAGATCCTGTCAGAATTTATACTGATGTAATGGGAAAGCATTTATAGCGCTGTTGTCACTGCATGTAATCTCTATGTGCAGACTTAGAGATGGTAGCCATGCTCCAACCCCGTGTCACCACTGTGGCTCGTAAAAGGCCTCGGTCATTCTATCATAAGTGCAGTTGGCTGACACACCTGGGTAGCGCAACTCTGTTGCTGCCAGCTTTTCACTCGGAGGAAGCGTCACCTGAATTTCCTAGCGATGGGTCAATAAAGTAATAAAACTGAAAATGAAATGTTGATAATAACACCGGCATTGTCTATCACAGGTTGTGCTGCCAAATCTTGCCATCATCAGACTAGGGGTGTATGAAGAAACGGGCAAACTGATCGGACATCGAATCATGCCCGTTGAAGGGTTAAGGCCAGGTCTGTTTTTTCTGTTACGCACTTGCTGTCTTGTCCTCTTTTTATTTTTAAATTTTCATTCTTCATTTACATTCAAGATTTATGTTTATTGTTCAGTTCTTTGAGTGTTTGATTTCGATTCCTTTTTCTAAGAGGAAAAGAAGGTTTTCGCATTATGGCCCTTGTGTTTATGGTTTGTGTGGGTGCAAACTGATAATGATATTAATTGTGACTGGAAACATTTTTGGGAAGTGTTAGGTACAGACTACTTATTTCACACCGTTTATGTCCTTCAAGTGTCACTTTGTGAGAGAATCAGTGTTTACACCCTGTCCCAAGGAAAAATGGAGACTGTCTCACTAACCCAGCCATACTTCTTATGTCTATTTTGTGTGAATTTCATTTGTAGTTTTGGAGTTCACATGTGGAGTTCTTTTTTTAAAATTTTATATATATTATTATTTTTTTTCCGTATATACCGGTACACATAAACATAACATACAGCATACACAGAATTACACCAGCATAAGATATGATTGTCTTAGCGCACACACCATACACAGAATTACACCAGCATAAGATATGATTGTCTTAGCGCATACAGCATACACAGAATTACACCAGCATAAGATATGATTGTCTTAGCGCATACAGCATACACAGAATTACACCAGCATAAGATATGATTGTCTTAGCGCACACACCATACACAGAATTACACCAGCATAAGATATGATTGTCTTAGCGCATACAGCATACACAGAATTACACCAGCATAAGATATGATTGTCTTAGCGCACACACCATACACAGAATTACACCAGCATAAGATATGATTGTCTTAGCGCATACAGCATACACAGAATTACACCAGCATAAGATATGATTGTCTTAGCGCATACACCATACACAGAATTACACCAGCATAAGATATGATTGTCTTAGCGCATACAGCATACACAGAATTACACCAGCATAAGATATGATTGTCTTGGCGCATACACAGAATTACACCAGCATAAGATATGATTGTCTTAGCGCATACACCATACACAGAATTACACCAGCATAAGATATGATTGTCTTAGCGCATACACCATACACAGAATTACACCAGCATAAGATATGATTGTCTTAGCGCATACACCGTACACAGAATTACACCAGCATAAGATATGATTGTCTTAGCGCATACACCATACACAGAATTACACCAGCATAAGATATGATTGTCTTAGCGCATACACCATACACAGAATTACACCAGCATAAGATATGATTGTCTTAGCGCATACACCATACACAGAATTACACCAGCATAAGATATGATTGTCTTAGCGCATACACCATACACAGAATTACACCAGCATAAGATATGATTGTCTTAGCGCATACACCATACACAGAATTACACCAGCATAAGATATGATTGTCTTAGCGCATACACAGAATTACACCAGCATAAGATATAATTGTCTTAGCGCATACACCATACACAGAATTACACCAGCATAAGATGTGCTTGTCTTAGCGCATACACCATACACACGCACATACCTAGACAAGACACATACATAGACAATAGGGTGGGTGGTTGAAAGGACATGGAGGGGTGGGGGGGGGGGGTTAACTGGGGGTGGGGGGGGGAGGGGGGAGGGTGTATACATGAGGTTTAATTATAGGCGTAAAAGTACTGTATAATGTGTTATGAATAAATGGAACAGGGAGTATCACATTCAAAAATGTTCCTACATGTGGAGTTCTTAAGAGTCTTTATCCCCCACGTCCAGTGATACATGTATTTTAATCAAGAGTTGACAAAACTGAATATTCATGAATCAAAAAACAAGAAAGGTTAAACTTTATGGAATCTTTAATTTTGGGTATATATCAACAAAACAAATATTCACAAGTACTCGCCCTAGTGGTCTTTGTGGTGAACGGACATACAAATAACAATAATGAATTAAATTTTAGGGACTCTATGGCAAGTAGGCGTTGACTTCTATATGGCAAGAAGGCGTGGACTTCTCCATGACAAGTATATAGGTGTTGACTTCTCCATGACAAGTATATAGGTAAGGGGTTGATTTCTCTATGGCAAGAGACCAAAGGTCAGAATAGTTTTGAGTATAATTATGTTTGTCTGGTTGTTGCAGGTTATCGTCACGTCCCACTGCGCAACGAGTCTAACCAAGCCCTGATGTTGCCAACCATTTTTGTCTACATTGAAATCAACGACTATGTCCCTGATGGGCTGGCTGGTACGACAACATTGCTGTTTTAACCAGCATACTTTTTGTTTCTTTTGATTATGTCTGTTGTTGTAACAGAGGCACTTTTGCTTCTACATGTAATAAAGAGAATATGTCATTCTTGCACCTATACTTTTTCTCTATCTGTCTCTGTTTGTTACATCTGTCTGTCTGTCTTTCTCTCTTTCTCTAGATCTATCTCTCTCTCTCTTTGTCTCTCTCTCTTTCTCTCTTTGTCTCTCTCTCTCTCTCTCTCTCTCTCTCTCTTTGTCTCTTTCTCTCTCTCTCTATCTCTCTATCTATCTCTCTCGCTCTCTCTCTCTCTCTCTCTCTCTCTCTCTCTCTCTCTCTCTCTCTCTCTCTCTCACACACACCTTTTGCTTATGTGGAATTGAACATGCAAATGCACGTTTGACAGTTACACTGTATATTTCATATGCAGTTTCATGTGCAGGTATGTTGCTAGGAATTAGTGTCTTTGAAAAATCGGACAGAATTGCCGTAAAACTTGTGGCATTTTTTTTTTTTTTTTTTAAGTTTTAGGCATCATGCACCTTTCCTCGTCAGTGCAAAAAAAGTTTGTTAATTTTGCCAAACTGATGGAAAGTTAAAAACAGGCTTTGGTGTATTGGGGTTACACAGTCACTGTGACCCCTGATTTCTCTGTTTGCTAATTGTATTAATTGTATATATCGTGTAGTTGTTTGATTGAACTTGTTAAGGGGAAGCGCTTAATATAAATTTATGTTCCATTATTATTATTACTATTTGCGTTTGCAGCCTATGCTGACGCCCTGTTGAATCCCATCGCCTACATCTCCCAGTTAGAGAAACACGCACATCAGCTGGAGATCCTGACAGAAGACTTTGACAGCGATGTAAGTGAATGCACAGAACATTTGAGTTTTGTTTTACTTTTATGCTTTGTTTTTCATCTTTTGGATTTGGGTTGAATGCCGTACTTAGTGCAGAGCAGCCTGGTCTAAGTGAGTGTGAACAGCTCAGTCATTGGAGTACAAGTATTTGTGGGTAGATGTAATTAAACTGAAAAATAGAAAATACAGTGGAACCCCCCTTTTAAGACCTCCAAAAATCTGAGAAAATCAGGTCTTACGAAGGAGGGAGCCTTAAAATGGGGGTAATTTTACAGAGGATATGAACAGAAGGTCTTAGAAAACAGGGTCTTAAAAGGGAGGAAGTCTTAAATTGGGGGGGGGGGGTCTTAAAAGGGGGGTTCCACTGTATGCATTGGAGATTTGGGTTGAGAGTCGCTTTAAAAGAGCATCTTGCACGTCAGAATGCTTGGTTGGTCAAACACTGACGAGCTGAACACAGCAGTGGGGGAAACTATTCATAACTTACAGCTGTATTGTCACAGATTATCTTGCCAGTTTTCAGCCTTTGATGGTATGTTTCTGTCTGATTGTCATATAGACTTATACAGCAACTTAAACATTGGGTACTAGACCAGCTGACGGGTGTTAAACGCTGAGAAAAGTACTGGAATTAAAAGTACTGTACTGTATATATTGCCAGGATTAGACCAGGCTGTTCTTCGCTTGAGTTTTGGGAAGGGCTAGTACAATCTCTTACAGATACACGTGGTTTTACTTTTTCTTTTTTTTTAAACTTTATTTTGTGTCTAATTTGAAATGTAGGGGTCAGGCATGGGAATTGTCAGCGAAATCGCCGATTTTGGCGAAAAGGAAATTACATTCCAGCGAAAATAAAAAATTGTCCGCGGCAAAAAAAGGTAAATAAAATTATATGTATACTATTGTCTCTCTATCCATTATTTGCTTACACGAAAACTATCAAAATATTGGTCTAAAATGCTAAAATTCGTTTTTCTTCCTTCGCCTCCCTGGTCCCCCCAACGGGGCTCTGCCCCTGTACCCCGCCGGGGCCTAGGCGGCCCCTGGACCTCGGCCTATTTTCAGAGTTTTTTTCTATTTTGGAATTCCCATGCCTGTTTAGGACCAGACAAATTACAACAGTTATCTTTTCCTTGGTGCAGCAATTTCTTCTTGATCAAGAAAGACGTTCCATGTATATTTCCAGCTAGCTTAGTTATAAATTCTCAAGGAACTAACAGGAGTTTTTTGTTTTGTTTTTTGCACTTGTCTGTTTTCAGGTTTCTAAACCAACTCACAAAATTTCCGTAGGTTTTGCCTTGCATCTACATATATATGTATTATTAATCTTCCTTCATTTGTTTGCTCCAATGAAATTGCTTTTCTCTTGGGTATAATTACGTTTATAATCCTCCAATTATTTTTGGTTGGTGACATTGAAGGTCTTGCTTGCTTTTAAGTATCGTATGTACGTAATTTAATAAGGCATGTTTTAAGATTGTGTTGACAAGTTGAACTTTTATCTTTTATCGTCAATCATCAGGAGGAACGTGTATGTGACTTTTCAATCCATTTGTGTTGTCATGGTCTATTTCTGACACTTTTTTTACATTTTAATTGTGTTCACATTTTGAGTTAAAATTTTTGTCCTTGCAAGTTTTGAAATGCCCAGTTTCTGTAGTATCTTTACCCTCTTGTTTTATTGAAAAAAAATTACTTTCAAGAAGAAGAAAAACAATGTGTTTTGAAGGTAGTTATTTTGGTTTAAAAAATCCAAGCAAACTTGTAGACTATTTTTTTCAGTACTTCTTTTAAGAGATGTACATGTATCCGAGAGGAAGCAATTGGGAAAGCAAATGTACCGCCCTTTACTAGAAATGAATGAGCCTCTAAAAAATAAGTGAAAAATACAATATACAAAAGAATTTAGAAACTTGCAGCAGTTACTGAATGCCAATCACCAGGTAATATCTATCTGGAAGAACATTTGGACATTTTCTGTGACATAGAAAGTCAGTCTCACAGATAAAGAATTGAAATCACATGAAACATTCTCCTCTAACTATGCCGATAAAGACAAGTTGTCTTCAAAACATTTGTGTAATAAACCTGGCCCTGTACATAAAAGTAAGTGAATAATAAAGTTAACTCTATCCTGTAGGATTAGTTTGCTATGACAAATGTCAGCATTTATTCAATTTTGCATTAAAAAGTTGTTCCTGTTCTTTTCCCCATCCTCAAAATGTTCAACCTTCACAACTTGTGCACAAATGAGGCACCAACATTTTTTTTTTGGAACAATTTTCTCTTTAGTAGTTTTTGGTTTTGTTGTTAACTGTGAATCTTTTCTGTGCACATTTTTAATGTGCACATTAATTCAACTGTGAGAATGGAATTTTGATGTCACATAGGTTTTTGTTCACATTACTCCCCATTGTACTTCTTTCCTTTTTCACTTTTTAAAAAAACATATTTTCCCCTAAACCAAGTGCATGCTTAATTGATTTTGCCAGTGGTAGTGATGTGCAGTGAGAAAAATCAAAACCTTTTTGAAAGTCGTTGTGTTTAATTTTTGTTCATTACTATGTTAGTTATTGACCTAGTGTATATTTTACTGATAAAAAATAATCACTTTACATCAGTTTTTAAAATGACCACAGAACTTTGAATACTTTATTACTCATAAGGACTATCACATAGATTCCTGAGATAAAATATTTACATTGTAGCTGGGTTGCTGCAGTATATTATGATGGTTGTTCATGTTCTCATTAATACTTGCCACTGCATCATCATCAGAGCCTGAAATTACATACAGTAACCTTTCTTGTTATATCATTATTCTCCCTTTTTCTTATTTCAGCGAGGTAATTTTTTTCAGTGGACACTGTCTTTTTTTGCACAGTTTGATCAACAGATTTATTGAGTTACGCTCATGAATTTGACTTTGCTGATTTTTGCTGCATTTTGTTGTCATTGGTTATGATTTGTTTTGGTTGATTATGATCAGTTTTTTTCTTTTCTTTCGCACCTTTAAATCAGCTTCCAGATGAGATAGAGGAGGCGGATGTAAGTGGAGAATGCCATTGTGTCTCCCCAGTGTGTCCTTGATGCCTGCATTCTGCCTGTTTTTCATGTTGATCATTGTTGTTTGGTAAATCTGTAGTCAACTCAGGACAATTGCCGTGTGAGAACATTGTATATGCAAGCTAGCTACTGAAACCATTTAGAAAGCTTAGGTAGATATGCAAGCTACTGATACAAATTAGAAAGAGTAGGTAGACATGAGTGTTAGTTAAATACTTATAGCCCTGTTGATAGACACATTCTGGGAATAACTCTGTCAGGTTTTTATTAGTTGTGAGTTGCTTTTCCTTGAAAATACTGGAGCAAACCATAACGCCAGCCATGTGTGGACACATGCCGCTCGCTTTTGATTGGCCTACAATGTCACATGGGTTTGTTTGCCCCAGTATTTCCAAGTTTTAGCATTACTCTTCCACAACTCATTAAATCTTGACAGTTTAAATTTTCGAACATTGTCTATTAATTGTGCATGTTAGATTCAGTATAACCATCAAGAAGATTACTCTGTTGGAAAGATCTGCAGTGTTTCAGTGTACATGTCATTGATAACTGCGAAAAACATTTAGTTACGAGATAGATATAAATAATTAAGGAATGTGAGGATTGCAGTTGAGATGGTATACCATCAAATAACAATAAAAAATGTACTCATCAGAACATAGACAAACAGACAGAAGACATGGACCTTTTTGGACAGACATCTAAGAATCATTTAGTTACTTTCAAGTCCCATGCCTCTACATTGAGAATTAAACTTCTTGCAGGGGACCTTTTTATTGTGAAAATGTTGTGCAAAACCGTTTGTGATTTAAGGTAAAAAAAAAAATTCAAGTGTCTGATAGAAACTGCATCTTGTATCGTCTTGAGCAATTGTGTCAGTGTACACACTTGACTGACAAGTACTTGCTATGCAGTTTTGAAAAGCATGTGTAGTGTCTTCCTGATTGCAAAAGAAAAATTAGTACTCATTTACTGATGTAAGTAACACTATAGAAATAATGCATGATCTATCACTTTGGATGTTCATTATATTTCACTCACTGCACTCTGACCACATTAGTTTGTAGTGAAAGTGGAAGTAATCATTAAAGCAAGCCCAGAAAGTAATTCTAGCATATGTTTTACAAATAGATACATTGATTGTCTGTGTAGTCTGAAGCGAAAAACACTGCTAGTTTAAAGATTAATACAAAGGCCAAAGATAGTGATTGTCACTGCAAAATCATCTGTAGATAACTGTTTTTAATTGTTGTTGATAAAAAGAAAATGTTACAAAAGACATATACACTGCTCACAATAACAAAATGACATATACACATCTCACAATAACAAAATGACAAAGTGAGATACAGGTGACTACGGACAAACTGTGGTATATTTGGTTTAAATGTTGCTACTATTGTGATGTGTTTTTGTGGTTTTGTATACCCGCATGGTGGCATGATTCAGTGGTGACTTTAATTAATTATAATCCAGGTTTAGTGTCAGCTGTTACTATAACACGTTCTGGTCATCTCCAGAATTAGCCGTGTGGACGTTGCATACTTTAAAAAATAATGAACATTTTGAGATTCATTCACTGAAATGACGAACCTTCCATGCATGGGGCGAAATAGAGAGTACTGTATTAGACATTAAAGTTCTGTCTGTTTTATGTGAAATGCCGTTGTGTCCGTTGAGTGCTTTTATGTTCAGAATAAAATGAGGCAGTGGAGGTTAGTATAATGAAGGGAGGTGGGGAGTCTTTTTACATTTAGTCAAGTTTTGACTAAATGTTTTAACATGGAGGGGGAATCGAGACGAGGGTCCTGGTGTATGTGTGTGTGTGTGTCTGTCTGTCTGTCTGTGCGTGTGTGTGTGTAGAGCGATTCAGACCAAACTACTGGACCGATCTTTATGAAATTTTACATGAGAGTTCCTGGGAATGATATCCCCAGACGTTTTTTTTCATTTTTTCGATAAATACTTTTGATGACGTCATATCCGGCTTTTTGTAAAAGTTGAGGCGGCACTGTCACACCCTCATTTTTCAATCAAATTGATTGGAATTTTTGTAAAGCAATCTTCGATAAAGGCCGGACTTCGGTATTGCATTTCAGCTTGGTGGCTTAAAAATTAATTAATGACTTTGGTCATTAAAAATCTGAAAATTGTAATAATTTTTTTTTATATAAAACGATCCAAATTTACGTTCATCTTATTCTACATCATTTCCTGATTCCAAAAACATATAAATATGTTATATTTGGATTAAAAACAAGCTCTGAAAATTAAAAATATAAAAATTATGATCAAAATAAAATTTCCGAAATCGATTTAAAAACAATTTCATCTTATTCCTTGTCGGTTCCTGATTCCAAAAACATATAGATATGATATGTTTGGATTAAAAACACGCTCAGAAAGTTCAAGCGAAGAGAGGTACAGAAAAGCGTGCTATGCAGCACAGCGAAACCACTACCGCGCTGAACAGGCTCATCAGTTTCACTCCGTTTTGCACAAGCGGCGGACTACGGTCATTGTGAAAAAATGCAGTGCGTTCAGTTTCATTCTGTGAGTTCCACAGCTTGACTAAATGTAGTAATTTTGCCTTACGCGACTTCTTTCTACTTTAAGGTTATTTTTATTTTATTATTTTTCATTGGGGGGGGGAAGGGAAATGGTTATTTTTCTTAAACAGTGGCAAATACTGTTCTTACTTGGGGAAGGGGGTGGTTTATTGTTATGAAGCAGTGACAAATACTGTCATTATTTGGCACTGAAACTAGCCCTGTAGTGTGACATGATATCGTTCGTGTGAGCATGAAATTGTGTTCATGTGACTTGTCCATGCATGTTGCCATCCAAGTCAGTGGTTTATTGTTGTGGTGAACATTTGCAGTTATTATCTCAAAACAAAATGATGCACCATACAGAATGCAAGTTAAATACAAAGGATTCGTATTCTTTCTGTTGACATGTTCAGCTGTGTGTGTCTGATAGCAGGAGTTCTATAGTGTGCACAGAGAGTGCTAATTACACAGAGACTTAGTTGCACGAAAGTATTTCGATTGATAAACTACAAATTGTTAGAATACACTGGTACGTTTATGGAACTGAACTATGATTTTAAAGTAACACTTATCCCCCCCCCCCCCCCTCCCCCTCCATATCATCGGTTTTACATTATACATTGCTGGCAGTATTATTGTTTGCTATTTGTTCTTGCCCTTACTTTATTGGTTGCCTGGTTTTACACAAACTTAAGTAAAGGAGTAATATGTTAGAAAATGTATGAAGCTGCAGTACTGAGTGTTTCAATGGTGCCTGGTGGGTCCTCGGTGCTACCTTAATGAAGTTACTAGTGTTTGAGCAGTGCTGGATTATCATCAACCAATATAAAACTACATATAGCATATTGTAGTGGTGACCGTTCTCAGGGAGTCCCCAATTAATGCATTGATAGGTTTATATGCCTGTGAAGATGTTAAATACCATTAGTCAGTGCAGCCCAGTGGTCTACTGCTAAAACAAGCATCTTAGCAGTACCCAGGGGTCCTCTAGTGCTACAGTAAGACTAATTAGTGTCTTACCTGTACCTGTTGGACTGTATTCTACTGATACTGATGGTTTCCACTCTTTCTTACCATCCTGACGAAGGCATTACCTGCCGAAATATTGATACAAAAAAGTACCTAGCCTGGTTACTCGCATGTCTGCTTTTTATTTAAATGATACTGACTGTTTAGCGTCCATATCCTTGTAGGAAGAGAAGAAGGACGAGGCGGACGGTCTGCCCAACTCGGCCATCAAGGACCTGGGGGACAAGATGAACCAGAGGCAGAACTCCGTCAACTCCAAGCCCAACCGGGTGGACATGAGCCCCACGACCGAGAACAAGTCCCTGCCGTCGCGACCCTCCCTCAACCGCATGGGGTCATCCCCGCACATGATGATCAGCAAGCAGGAGAGCGTGCAGTCGGCCAACAGCCAGAGCAGCACTGGATCAGGTAAAGTACAGTTTTTGGTACTGGTCACTATTGTCCTCAATCCAGCTATTCTTGATTCGGTGCAACTGTTTTCAGGTTCAGGCATGAGACTTTTTTCTAGAGTTCATAGATGTCCAACAGGTTCAAAACCCCCCGCGGGTTAGGGGGAAGAATTTACCCGATGCTCCCCAGCATGTCGTAAGAGGCGACTAACGGATTCTGTTTCTTCTTTTACCCTTGTTAAATGTTTCTTGTATGGAATATTGTCAATTTTTGTAAAGATTTTAGTCAAACAGTATGTAAGAAATGTTAAGTCCTTTGTACTGGAAACTTGCATTCTCCCAGTAAGGTAATATATTGTACTACGTTGCAAGCCCCTGGAGCAAATTTTTGATTAGTGCTTTTGTGAACAAGAAACAATTGACAAGTGGCTCTATCCCATCTTCCCCCTTTCCCGATATAACCCTTCGTGGTTGAAAACGACGTTAAACACCAAATAAAGAAAGAAAGAACAGGTTCAAAGCTTGAGAGAGAATTCTTGAGATCTCGAGATTGCACAATTCTTTGAGTTTTTGTTTTTTTCTCAAAAATGGTGTGGGTGGCAATTGCTTTATGGCTTATTGTGTGTTTTACTTGTTGTTTTTTTGTTTGTTTTGTTGTTGTTTTTACATTTAGTCAAGTTTTGACTAAATGTTTTAACATAGAGGGGGAATCGAGACGAGGGTCGTGGTGTATGTGTGTGTGTCTGTGCGTGTGTGTGTGTAGAGCGATTCAGACCAAACTACTGGACCGATCTTTATGAAATTTTACATGAGAGTTCCTGGGAATGATATCCCCGGACATTTTTTTCTTTTTTTCGATAAATACCTTTGATGACGTCATATCCGGCTTTTTGTAAAAGTTGAGGCGGCACTGTCACACCTTCATTTTTCAATCAAATTGATTGAAATTTTGGCCAACTCTTCGACGAAGGCCGGACTTCGGTATTGCATTTCAGCTTGGTGGCTTAAAAATTAATTAATGACTTTGGTCATTAAAAATCTGAAAATTGTAAAAAAAAGTTAAAAAATTATAAAACGATCCACATTTACGTTCATCTTATTCTTCATCATTTCCTGATTCCAAAAACATATAAATATGTTATATTTGGATTAAAAACAAGCTCTGAAAATTAATAATATAAAATTATGATCAAAATTAAATTTTCGAAATCAATTTAAAAACACTTTCATCTTATTCCTTGTCGGTTCCTGATTCCAAAAACATATAGATATGATATGTTTGGATTAAAAACACGCTCAGAAAGCTAAAACGAAGAGAGGTACAGAAAAGCATGCTATCCTTCTCAGCGCAACTATACTACCCCGCTCTTCTTGTCAATTTCACTGCTTTTGCCTTGAGCGGTGGACTGACGATGCTACAAGTATACGGTCTTGCTGAAAAATTGCATTGTGTTCAGTTTCATGCTGTGAGTTCGACAGCTTGACTAAATGTTGTATTTTCGCCTTACGCGACTTGTTGTTTTTTGTTGTTGTTGCAATTTTATGATCTCATGCCTGTTATAGTCCAGTTGTCTATAGTTTCACACCCCTAGTCTTTGTTTCATGTTGTTTAATCCTCCCTTGCTGGTAGCTAGCCTGGTTATACTATAGCTATCAGGCTTTTTGTATTTTGTTTTGGATTTGTGTTTTATTTGTTTGATTTCTTGCAGAGGTTTTATTTTTGTTTTTGGTTTGCCGACGTTTTGTTGGTTGCATGACATGCAGTTACATTTACATGAATTTACATCTTCCGCTTGAATGTGTTTTTGTTTGCGTTAGTTACAGAAGTTGATAGAGTTCTTCCTCACTTTTATTTTGATTGTAATACTTGGAAGCGGTACATACATGAGCTTCAATGGTTATTCGTTTCCCTTTGACAAAATATAGTTATGCTTAAATTCCACGAAAACTGACACTTCACCCTTAACTTTAAGAAGCAAAGGTTTGCCAGTTTGATACAGTTTTTACCAGGAGAAAACTGATGCAGGCAGTCTAAGTTTATATATGACATCATGTTTTTGCAATCTAAAATTTCAAACATTGACAGAGGATTAAGATAATGACTGTATGATAAAGCTTCTTGTTTTAGTCAAGTCTCAGATGATTATTTCATTATGCTGTTTATGTTACAGTAAATTCTCAAAGCCAAGAAATTTACAAAATCCCTGAAACTTTCAGTAAACTTGTACATTTCTTATTTCATTCAAGGATTTTACAACCTTGCTAAAAAGTATAGGAAAATTGTAAATTTTTGTTCGAAGGAATAGGAAAATTGGAAATTTGCTGAAAACATATTTCAATAAATAAAATAGAAATCATTTTTAATTTTTGGAATCCTTAAAAGTCCACCTACATTCATGCAAATGCTAAATTAAGCACAAAATAGAAGTTTCCTCTCACTTTACTCTGGCGCGACATCTACTAACGTGACAGCTAGTAGCATGACTTCACTGGCGCAGCATCACAAAGCGCAACGTTCCATTAGCGCGAAAATTCCACTAGCTTGAATTTTGATGGGGAAGTCAGAATGCTGATAAGCACTTAGGATCATTCAAGGAGACTTATGCACAAGTGTTGAAATTGTCTTTGATATGTGACCCTCCACCACGAAATGAGTCGCATGTCACCTCGCGCGGTTCTGCGCTAGGCTTAATATAAGTCCGGGGAGTGTCTGGTAACAGTGTGAGGGTCACCTTAGTCACAGGCTTATAACTCAAACAGTTTTCGCTCTTTTCTAAAACGGTTTTCACCACTGGATAGAGCATAAAAAACTCTTTAGGAAAATGTAAAAATATGAAAATCATGCAAAGGTGACATGCGACTCATTTCATGGTGGAGGGTCACATATTTGCTTTAAGTACTTGTTTATCTGCTTTTTTCCCCTGTGGGAATTTTTGTTCTGGTGCATTTTGATGTTGTGTATGTGAACACTGTTATCTGTGTCTTTAGTTACGTGCTTTGCATGCATGATTGACCCCCAATTGGTGTTTCAAAATGTGTAGGGAAAATGCTGACGTTGTCTGATGCAAACCTGCGGTTGTTGTTGTGTGAGTAGAAACTGCCCCTGGTTGCCACATAGCACTGTACTGGAAGTAGAATGAAGAGAAATGAAACGAGATCAGCAAGACCAGAAACATGTTGCCAACTGTAGATTATTCTTATCTAAAATGTTTATGCTGGAACTAATTTTGGTCATGATGTGTAACATATATCCCTTTAAAATCTGATGTCAGATTTGATATGCAAGTTAAATACCAGATTCAGTGTATTGATTGACTAATCTCTGCTGAGGCAGTTTTATCAAATTTATTTATTCATATTGTACAAAGAGAGTTCAGGTGTTGACTTTGAGTTGTTTCTTTCACAACTGTTATCTCTAACGAGCTTTGATATCTACATGCATTGAAATGACTAAAGATGTACGAGTTTTTCATTAATTTTGTGTTTAAAGATATGATTTAAGATTTGTCAATTTAAACTAGCAAAACAATATAGATGCTTGCTATTGTTTCAGAAGTAAAGATGCAAACATTTTGAAACAAAAAGTAAAAATATTCCGTTCTAATGCAATCATCCATATTATATGAGCCCTAAATTAATCCCAAAATAAAGTTTATTTACTCAGCTCAGTGAAAAGGATATAATGGGCAAGTGACTGATGACTCTCGTTTCATAATCTCTTTGTTATATATAACCTCTGCTTTTGATCACTCACAGGTTGGCATTACTCCCTTGCTTTGTTCTTGTCACTAATCCCAAAATTGTTTTGTTCCAAGTTAGCTGAAATCTTTTTTTCCTATTAGCCATTTGTGTGGGTATTTATGCGTTTATTGAAAAGCAAGGCAATAACCTGTCAAAGTATAGCTTGGCTTAAAGGCATATGTACGCGCTCCCGTGTTTACAAAGTGTAGTTTGCCCATAATCGATGTCAAACGCACCATAAGACCATGTAATGACGATATGTCGCCATGCGCGGACCATATACATGCATTACAGCTTGTTTTAGAGTCTCAAAAACTTTGGATGTAAACAAAGACGCGGAGTTATTTCCCTTGCGTCAACGCTACCTCTGTTGGCAAATCTATAAATAGGACGATCCAGATCAAAATGAAAATTAACATATCTCAACATTGAAGGGGTCCTAGACCACAATATTTTGCAGGGAACTTAATTTAGCATGTCTCCAGCTGTTGGTAAAGCAATTAGCGTTTATAGTCATCGAGTACATATGGCTTTAAAACTATATCAGTTGTGGTGTGTTTCTGCTGTGCTCTCTGACCCATTATGATTGACTTTATAGCTGCAAAATTAAAAAAGATCTCTTGACCTCTGGGTGGGGGGAAAGAAATAAAGAAGGAACAAATTAAATCTAGAATTTAGATGGTGGGCTAGTTAAGATTTTAATTTTGTCACCACTATTTTTTTGTACAGAATATCATTGTTTTGAAATGTTAATTTCTCTCAGACCTTTTTATTGTACATGATACTATAAATACCCGTTTTCATAGAGACTGATTACTTATGGGCATCAATATTATGGTTAAAGAAACATTAATGTTGAAACCATATGGAATTCCTTTGTTATGGATAGGAAGATTGTTATCTGCAGAGGAGTAACTTATGTAATAGTTTTATTTATACTGCTTTTGAGTGTAGTCATTTGCATTCGTAAACATGTAACTGGAACCTTGAATTATATTCACACTACCCTACCACTTTCATTGAAGCAAAGGTGTAGCTGTGTGCAGTATAATCCAGAAAAATATACTTAATTCCCCTCTCTCTTAGCTCTCTGACTCAAATTCTCTCTGTCTCTCTGTCTGTCTGTCTGTCTATCTGTCTGTCTGTCTCTCTCTCTCTCTCTCTCTCTCTCTTTCTCTCTCTCTCTCTCTCTCTCCCCCCTGTCCCCCCACTCTCTCTCTCTCCCATCCCCCCACTCTCTCTTTCTGTCTTCCCACACACAACTTTGGTCTGCGAAAGTTTTTTCCCAAAATGGGCACTGATGCTAAAAAAACGATTCTGAGAAAACGGCGTCAACAGTTTTCGCAATGGTGTCATATGTTAATAAAATACTTTGAAAATGATCATTTTATTACACGGAAGATGTTGACGATTACAAAATTACATCGCAAAATGATTCTAATTGTGTTAAAAAAATGCTTAGAACCCAAATACGTTTTGGGACGGAAATGTCCTGCCATCTCTGGCCTTAATTTTAGGAAAATACAAGAATGCAGTTATGGTCAGACATGGTTTTTGTGCCAGATTGGTGTGAAGAATTTCAAATTCAGGTCATAGTACTCATCGACAAATATATACTAGTGTTTGAGAAATTGTCGTTTATCTTTTGTTTCTTTCTCCCAAGAGTACTGAATTGGTTAAAATAAAATGTAATACTCTTCTTCTTTCTTGAAATTCCTACCTACCTCTTACACTTTGTTTATTTTTTTGTTTATTTTTATTTTGTTATTTAAAACACTTGGATGGTGACTGCTCCAATTTAAATGTCAGTCCAACTGTCATCACTAAGATTTTAATAGTTTAAATAGTTTATCATTAATGTACTCAGACTCTCGCTTGAATAGAAATGATGCATAATTTGGGATGTCTTTTTTTCTAACAGCTTACTTTGACCCCTAATGGATGAAACTAATGAAGTTAAGCTTTAATTAAATTAGCATTCTTTATTAGTTTCTTGTATGCGGATGGGAAGAACTGCAATTTATTATTTCAGTTGTAGAGTTGTCACAGTAATTCTAGGGGAATAAAGTTCAGGTTGTTGACATTTTATTTTTTATTTTGCTGGTTTCAATAACATATTGTACTGACAGTAAAACCGCAACACGGTGGCCTAGTGGTAAGGCGTCCGCCCAGTGAGCGGGAGGTCGTGGGTTCGAACCCCGGCCGGGTCATACCTAAGACTTTAAAATTGGCAATCTAGTGGCTGCTCCGCCTGGCGTCTGGCATTATGGGGTTAGTGCTAGGACTGATTGGTCCGGTGTCAGAATAATGTGACTGGGTGAGACATGAAGCCTGTGCTGCGACTTCTGTCTTGTGTGTGGCGCACGTTAAATGTCAAAGCAGCACCGCCCTGATATCACCCTTCATGGTGGACTGGGCGTTGAGCAAACAAACAAACAAACAAACTGACAGTAAACTTTTTCTTTCTTTGATGGTTTTTCTTTTATCTCCTACATTTCCAGCCATGATAATGACCTGACATGAAATATATGTGTATCTATTGTTCTTTTACATTTATTTAGGTGTGTGTGTGTGTGTGTGTGTGTGTGTGTGTGTGTGTGTGTGTGTGTGTGTGTGTGTGTGTGTGTGTGACATAGATGTCTGACGTGATCCTATTTAATTTGTCAGAATGCAAGTTGTTAATGTAAATTTTTTATGATTATTAATCTCTTTCAAGTTGTCTTCTTTAGCTGACTTATGTAAGGGTATATGTATGGAGTACAATCCATAATGTGTGAGTCTGTATGTATGTGCATGGGTATTGCTTTGTTACTGAAGTCGAGGAATACAAGCTAAATTGGGGTACTCCAGGTTAATTGTTTGAATTAGTCTCTGTGTACATAAGTTAAAAGACTCAACAAGACCTGCACATCAGTGCATTGAAAATGTTATCATTTAATGGTAGTGAAAGAGTTTAGCTTAAGGGGGAGAATTTATATAGCTTCATGCTTGTTTTAGCCACGTCATTCGTGGTAGGTTGAAACTGTCTTCAAAGTCATTTCATGTAAATAAGGCTTATTCGTGTGGTATTTCATCATCAAAAAGAAAGGGTGAAAAAGAAGCACTGTGAGTTTTGTTGAGGGTCAAACTGCAGTTTCACAAAAATGATTCTGCGGTGTTTAACAGACTGTTGGGAAAGTGGCATTTAAATTTTTGTTAAGTGTCTCAAAACTGTTTTAAAATTGCGTACACAATACTATGTTTTAAAAGGTAAGAAAACTTATTGAAGTTACAGTCTTTTTTGTGAAAGTAAAAAATGATGTGACTACTGTACACGATAATTAACAGTGCCTTTATTTCCGGATTTACTCATTGGTTTTCTTTTCATTGTGAAAGGTGGCAACCTGAACCGGATGACATCCTCATCAATGCTTGGGGAAAATGGGACAGCAGGAACATTTGCACAAAACTCAAAGCTCAATGGTGAGATCTTTTTTTTTTTATCTGCATTTATTTTTTTTTAACGTTTTTTACTTTTAAGTTTACTTATATTTTCCTCAGTGCTGTTGAAGAATTGAATTACAGACAGTAACTATCATGTGAATGTAAACTTATGGTCACAGTGTTTCCTTCTGCATTTGTGCCACACAGTAATACAAAACTAACAGTTTGTATACACACAAAATAGAGAGTAAGTCTGAAGGTATCATTTTAAATTGTTGGTATGAAGGTCATTGCTGAAGGTTATAAATGTAGTACAGTGGAACCCCCCTTTTAAGACCTCAACAAATCTAAGAAAATCGGGTCTTAAAAAGGAGGGAGTCTTAAAATGGGGGGTCTTAAAAAGGAGGGAGTCTTAAAATGGGGGGTCTTAAAAAGGAGGGGGTCTTAAAATGGGGGGTCTTAAAAAGGAGGGAGTCTTAAAAGGGTGGTTCCACTGTAGTAGCTGAGCTAGCTTTATGTGTTGTTTTAAAAGTGATATGCGATGAAACCCCCCACGGGTTAGGGGGAAGAATTTACCCGATGCTCCCCAGCATGTCGTAAGAGGCGACTAACGGATTTTGTTTCTCTTTTTACCCTTGTTAAGTGTTTCTTGTATAGAATATAGTCAATTTTTGTTAAGATTTTAGTCAAGCAGTATGTAAGAAATGTTAAGTCCTTTGTACTGGAAACTTGCATTCTCCCAGTAAGGTAATATATTGTACTACGTTGCAAGCCCCTGGAGCAAATTTTTGATTAGTGCTTTTGTGAACAAGAAACAATTGACAAGTGGCTCTATCCCATCTTCCCCCTTTCCCCGTCGCGATATAACCCTTCGTGGTTGAAAACGACGTTAAACACCAAATAAAGAAAGAATATTTAATGAAACAGGGTGATCTTTTTTCTTTAGATTCTGCGATCTTGAAGCCTACACCACTGGAAGAACTGAAGACCTGCAAGGCCTACCTGAAAGCTGTTGCCAAGAGAGACAAAGACCTGGAAAACATGCGGCGCAAGCATGAAAAGGTTTCACACTGTGTTTCTGTTAATAAGTTGATCAAATATTACCTTTAGTAGTAGAACCTGACTACAGAAGTGTTTCTGTTTGCTCAAAATGTATATCTGATGCCTCTGAGACAGAGAAATGATGCAAAGATGTTTTAAAATTATGCATTTTGTTTTGAAAGTTGGGCGTGAAAAGATCAAATGTGTATTTTACTTTCAGAACTTTTTTTTTTTTCTTTTTTTTAATTTTTTTTTACAAACTATTGGCATACAGTTTTGAGGATTTTAACAAATTTACAGTTTGCAGAGTTTAAATAACTACGAGGGTGTAAATTTACAGAAGTTTTGAACAGAAATATAAGAAAACAGCTAGGATCTTTAAAGAGGGATTCCACTGTCTTTCTGTGCATTTCTTTCACTGAACATTGTGTCTCTCAGGCACGGGAGATTCTGGAGGAGCAGCAGCAGATGCAGCTGGACAAGCTGATTGCGTCCCAGACCCGAGCTCGGATAGCGCTGGAGAAGACTCACACCAAGACCCTGAAGAAGATGGCCAAGTGCGGGGAGAACACGGAGCAGAAGCAGCAAGTCTTCAAGGGGGAGCTGCAGGCAATGCTTCAGGCTCAGGACCAAGAGGTGGGTGGCCAAGGTCGTTGTCTTATGTTCAATGTCATTGTTGAAGGTCATAGTTGAAAGCATGGTAATTGCTGAAGGTTGTAGCAGGTCATAGTTCAGATCATGGTATCTCCTCTGAAATCGGCATATGTCTGCCTAAATGGCGGGGTAGAAACGGTCATACATGAAAAAACCCATTAGAGGAAAAAACATAATTATGTGAACGAGGGAGTTTATCCCATGAATGAGGAAGAAGAATTAGAAATCATTGTTTTTGCTGAAGGTCATAGCAGCATTGTTGGTGTATTTCATAGATAAGAATTATATTGCCGGGTGACAAAACAGCACCTTCTACTACAGTTTGTTCCAGTAGGACCATTTAGGGAAAAGAAGAAAGACATCATCCATGTAGTAGCTAGGCCTTTAATTGTACATTCCCTTGGCAGAACACAGAAATATCATTTGAAACTATTTCAGTCAGCAGCCAAAATTGTGTTTCCACATACCGGTATCTATATAAACAGCTGTTCAAAAGCATTCTCACTTGTACTCGGCAACATTAATCATTCTTTAAACCTAACCTAAGTTCATTATTTTTTGTTCCAGCATCGTGAGATGAAGTACAAACACGCGGACGTGATGATGGGCATGAGTAAGGACCACTTCCAGGTGGAGCTAGAGGTGTACAAGCGTCACCACAATGCCATCTACGATGCGCTGTACGAGGTGATGACCGCAAACCACAACTGCCACAAGAAGGCCCTGGACGAGATCCACGATCGCGACGTGGTGGAGCTGAAGAAGGCCATGGATCCACAGATCCGAGAGCACATGAAGCAGCTGGCCAAGAAGCATAAAGACAAACAGGAATTGTCCAGGTGGGTTTTGGCGTGGTGAAGGTTTCTTTGCTTTATACTCTTCAAATGACCGGCACGGTTGGCCTAGTGGTAAGGCGTCCGCCCCGTGATCGGGAGGTCGTGGGTTCGAACCCCGGCCGGGTCATACCTAAGACTTTAAAATTGGCAATCTAGTGGCTGCTCCGCCTGGCGTCTGGCATTATGGGGTTAGTGCTAGGACTGGTTGGTCCGGTGTCAGAATAATGTGACTGGGTGAGACATGAAGCCTGTGCTGTGACTTCTGTCTTGTGTGTGGCGCACGTTATATGTCAAAGCAGCACCGCCCTGATATGGCCCTTCGTGGTCGGCTGGGCGTTAAGCAAACAAACAAACAAACAAACAAACTCTTCAAATGTAAGCATAGGAACAAGACACTGAAAGTAACAAGAACAAAATAACAATGAACATTTACTCACCATTAACATGGACAATAGAAAATTGAAATTTTTTTTATTGTCCATGTTTTCGGTGAGTACATTTTTATTGTTATCTTGTTCTTCAAATGTAGTCATAGAGCCTGCTGGCTGAGAAACATGAGGCCACAGAAATCGACAGTTAAAAGTGCAGTCGCATGCATAGTGAAGGTTTTTCACGATTCAAGTACTTTACTCACATGGTTGGGAAATGTTTTAGGTAAACGATAGGCAGGAATTATCTGTTAAGGCCTGGCTAAGATTGGGTTTCTTTTGCTAAAAGGTCTGTCCAGAATGATACAGTGTGGCTTGCCAATAATTTAAGAACCAAACAGCAATTATTTCAGTGAGTTTTAGCTTGGACCAGGGTAGGTTCTTTAGCTAATAGCTCTTTTAGTGCAAATGGGATTTGACAATGCAGCTGAAAGCAAGAATTGACGATGTTCGGGAATAACTCTGTCGGGTTTGTATGGGTTGTGAAAGAGTGCATACTCTTGCTTTTAATGAAGTAAACTTTCCCACATGATATGATAAGCCAGCCACTAGCGAGGGGTGTGTCTGAAACACGTGGACAAGGAGCATGTGTGGAAAGTTTGCCTCAATAAAAGCAAGAGTATTCACTCTTTTACTACCCATACAAGCTCGACTGAGTTATTTCCAATTCGTCTATTGTCCGGGTAGGTTTGGCTTAGATAAATAGGTTCTTTCGTGTAGCTCTTCCAGTAAAGATTTGTTGACTATGACACTGCACTTGACCAAGAAACTTTGGGACAAGCAGAAATTGCTTAAACTTGGATAGGTTTACTCTACATTTTAGATTTCTTGCTGTAAGGCAAAATTTGACTTTTCCTTTCCCTTCATTTGGGTTTTTGTTTCGTCTACCAGATTGTGATGTAACACTCTTGACTGTTTTTCAGAATCAAGCGGGAGGCACAGCAGAAGCATGTAGGAGCAGTTGTCACAGAGCGACAGAGGGTGAGTATTATGCCAAGGCACATGTAGATGTCTTTGACCTGATGAAAAGTAACCTTAATAGGATATGTGTGAATCTTGAACAAATGAGGCAGACCGCTATTTTTTTCTTCTTCTGCGTTCGTGGGCTGAAACTCCCACATACACTCGTGGTTTTTACACGAGTGGAATTGTACGTGTATGACCGTTTTTACCCCGCCATTAAGGCAGCCATACGCCGCTTTCGGAGGAAGCATGCTGGGTATTTTCGTGATTCTGTAACCCACCGAACTCTGACATGGATTACAGGATCTTTTCCGTGCGCACTTGGTCTTGTGCTTGCGTGTACACACGAAGGGGGATAAGCCACTAGCAGGTCTGCACATAAGTTGACCTGGGAGATCGGAAAAATCTCCACACTTAACCCACCAGGCGGCCGCGGCCGGGATTCGAACCCTCGACCTTCCGATTAAGAGGCTGACGTCTTACCACCCCGCCACAACGCCCGTCACCGCTATTTTAAGATCTGAGTAATGTATGCATTTAGAGCTCTTACGTCCTTTTGTTTCTCACATGTGTGTGTTTGTTTAAGTGCATGTGAACAACTGCATAGCACCTATATGGGACTTTTTCAAAAAATGCATAGATTTCAGACGGACAAAACGGAAATATCCAACATCAAAAATTTCAAAATTTTATCAGGCAAAGTTATTAAACATCCTTTCGTCTATCTTGTGCCAAAATTTGCGAGCTTAATAACAACTGCAAATGTATCTAAAAATAAAAAAATATCCACTAAATTTATAAAAATGTCTTTGCAGTTACCATGAACAAGTTTTATTTTTCCTACATAATTGTTTTCCAAAAGGCAAGTTTTCATATAGCAAATGCTATGCAAACCCAGTGCTAAAGAATGGATACCAAAATGTATGATTATTAATGCAATTATTTAATCCAAATTAAAACAAAATTGTAATAGTGCAAAATTGTCATTATCAAATGCATGTAAATGAAGCAATGTCCAAACTGATCTGTTTGCTGCCAAAATATACATATGATCATTTGAAAGTTGTTGAAACCTTTCAACTTATACCACAATTGACTGAATTTGATAAATTATTTTAAATATAGCTTTACTTTTATGCTTGGTAACAACAGGGACATTCGGTAACTGCACGGACCCTTTGTTTTCGCATCAACCCCATTCGAGCAAAAAACACAGACATACGTTTAAAACTATCATTTTATATGTCTTAACTATATTTGTTGCTGTTTTCAAAGCACTGTATATTGTTTTGTGGTCTTGACTTAACAGATTGTTTTTTAAATTGCATTTTCTTCAATCATAGGAAACTGCATGGACATCTGGTAACAGCACAGACATTTTCTAGTAAAAGACACTGTGTTACTAGAAAACAAAGGGTTATTTTTGTTATGGAAATGAATTTTATATATCAGTAAAATGTTTTCGATAATTGGCCTGGTATGTAAAACGATTTTTGACTCACATGCGAAGCAAAAGTGAGTGTATGTATTCACCCGAGTCGTCCGTCCGTCCGTCCCCCCCCCCCCGTCCGTCCGGAAAACTTTAACGTTGGATATTTCTTGGACACTATTCAGTCTATCAGTACCAAATTTGGCAAGATGGTGTATGATGACAAGGCCCCCAAAAACATACATAGCATCTTGACTTTGCTTCAAGGTCAAGGTCGCAGGGGCCATAAATGTTGTCAAAAAACCAGCTATTTTTCCCATTTTCTCTGAAGTTTTTGAGATTGAATACCTCACCTATATATGATATATAGGGCAAAGTAAGCCCCATCTTTTGATACCAGTTTGGTTTACCTTGCTTCAAGGTCAAGGTCACAGGAGCTCTTCAAAGTTGGATTGTATACATATTTTGAAGTGACCTTGACCCTGAACTATGGAAGATAACTGTTTCAAACTTAAAAATTATGTGGGGCACATGTTATGCTTTCATCATGAGACACATTTGGTCACATATGATCAAGGTCAAGGTCACTTTGACCCTTATGAAATGTGACCAAAATAAGGTAGTGAACCACTAAAAGTGACCATATCTCATGGTAGAAAGAGCCAATAAGCACCATTGTACTTCCTATGTCTTGAATTAACAGCTTTGTGTTGCATGACCTTGGATGACCTTGACCTTGGGTCAAGGTCACATGTGTTTTGGTAGGAAAAATGTGTAAAGCAGTTCTTAGTGTATGTCATTGCTAGGTTTAGTTATTTGACCTTGACCCTGAAGGTCAAGGTCATGTCAAGGTCAAGCATGTGAGTCGTATGGGCTTTGCCCTTCTTGTTTTATATTGTTGTGCTTGTGTGAAACAGAACCAATAGCATACCATATATTATGCATAATTTCTTCCACATGAAGATAAACATACGAGTCAACAGTTAACGCTCAATCGACAAGATTTTATTGAACCAAATTGGAGTTGAGGAGAATGGTGGTTAGGCAGGGAGGGGAGGGCAAGGATGTGGCAGGATAATGGGGAAACAGAAAAAAAAGTATAGGCTCTTTCTTTGGCCCATTTTGTCTAGCGTATTTAATTAACTGAGTCAGTTGTAAAAAAAACTTGAAATGGAACAACTGATTCTTTAACATTAAATCAAGTGTCTTTTCACTTAGAACATAAAATAATTCACCACTCTATTTAGAAACCTTCATTGGAACATAAAATGAGTCATCACTGTCTTTGAAAATCTTCGTTGCCACTGTCTTTGTAAAACCTTTATTGAAAAATATGATTCACCACTGTCTTTTCACTTGGAACATCACCACCATAATAATGTGGCACCGTATCCTTACAACAACAAGGGTGTATTTTTTGTCACTTGAAAAAAAAAGTAAAATAAATGAATAACATATTTTGACAAATTCTCTGCAGTTACTAAAATAGATCTGTACAGTTACCTGACTCGTCAGTGCAGTTACCAGGAAACTTGTAGCAGTTCCTGAGTAAAGTAAATTACTTTATTTTGAATAAGACTCTATATAATACCTATATTTATGCTGGTTGGTTTTCCATCCCTTTTGTATAATTGGCTGTCCATAATACAGAATATAGAATAAAAATGGTATGCAATCTACAAGCATTTCAGTGCAGTTACCATGATGTCTCAGTGCAGTTACTAAATAGGTCCATGCAGTTACTTCTCTGGCAGGTAACTGCACAGAAAGTAACTGCACAGACGAATTCGTTATTTTCAAATAATAATCACTCCCTGTCATCAAAAAAACATGGCGTCCTTGACGCCATGTGAAAGTAAATCTATGGGCGATTAAAATGAAAATTATTCAAAATGTTTTTGTTAATTAGTGTAATGGAAAACCCCAGTAACTGCACATAACTGTTAAGCTAAACATCCTTCACCTTGACCTTTTGAAAATCATATTTCATTGCCTAAAAGTGATCCAATGTACCCACCTGATTGCACACAGCTTTCCGCGTCTTGGAACTCTTTTGTAAAGAAAACCACATTTGAAAAGCAAGGAGCATTCCGTTTTTATTGCGTATTTTGGTTCCTGGTAACTGCAAGGACCAAAACCTCTTGGACATGCAATTTTTACTTTTCAAAAATTGGGAGAACAAAACTACTGATTGTATCGATATTTTGTTTTTGTTATCTTGAGATAATGACGGGATAAACATAAACCAACAAACAAAATGATAAAAAAATTGTCTGTGCGTTTTACAGAGGTGTGAAATTTTGCTAATGTCGAAGGGACATGCATTTTGACCCCCCCTTACACATGATAACTTACCATAATTAACAGAAAAATACAATAAAACAGGCAAATGAGTATACTTTAAGGTCCGGAGGACATTGAACTTAAGCACTTCCAATTTTCAGATAAGTAGGATGAAAATTTTTGAATTTATAACATTTTAAAGTCAAAAGACAGGTTTTTTATGCATTTTTTGAAAAAGTCCCATATATCTCCACGAGTCAGTGAATTATGTGTATTCAGTACATATTGACTGCGAACATTTCAAAATCGAAGATGGAAAAACGAAACAGGTTAGTTATACTGTAGGAACATTTCATCATAGACAAAAGGAAACATTACTAGTATGTTGACCTGGATCTCTCCATGTTCAGATTGAAGAGACAACGCTCAAATGAGCTGAGATTTGTTTTCTTTTCATTATCTGAGATTCTCATATTTGTTTGTCTGTTAACTTCAAAAACTATTAGATTTGACGTACTATTGAATGTTTTTTTGATCTAGGATGAAACATTCCAATAACTTACCTTTCTTGTTTTGTTTTCCTTGTGTTTTCAGTGTTAAACATGTAAAGCACGCAATTTGTGTCAGTTAGCAATTGCATTCAATCAAGATTGATTCAGAATGAAACAGAATCTGTAATTGGTCAGATTTTTTTTACTGGTGTTCAGTTCTCGATAAACACTTAATCTACTCAGGCATGGGAATTGTCCGCCGAAAGGCAAATTTCCGCCGTTTTTATTTTTGTTCCGCCGAAAAAGCAAAAGTGTCCACCAAAAAAATAAAAGGGGGAGGCAAAAATGGCTCTAAAAACTGAATTTAATGACAAACTTGGAGGTCATATGACACCAAATTGCACCATTTGGGTTCTTTGGAGAAAAAAAAATTCCGGGGGGGGGATGCCCCCGAACACCCCTAGCAGGGCTAGGCGCATTGCGCTGTCCACTTTGCTATTACTTACAAATGTTCAGCCTTTTTTACTTTTTTCAATTCCCATGCCTGTCTACTCCTTCACCTCACTCCATTGGACTTCATTCAATGAGGCGTTTGGTTGGGTGTTAATCCATGATTTTGAAAAACCTGAAATTTTGAATTGGAAGCCTATCAATATGTAAGTTCCCCCGAAATCGGCGTATGCTGCCTGAATGGCGGGGTAAAAACGGTCATACACGTAAAAATCCACTCGTGCTAAAAACGTGAATGAACGTGGGAGTCTAAGCCCATGAACAAAGAAGAAGAAGAAGAATATGTAAGTGTTTGTCGTGCATCATTTGGCAGCTGAGAGTTTGTTTGCAATATTTTAGTTGCTCGACTTGCTCGACAAGCGCAAAGGTGACCTTTGTTTGCAATGTTTCAGTTGATCGACTTGCTCGACAAGCGCAAAGGTGACCTCCAGGAGAAGCTGGACGAGGTGCGCAAAGAGGCTGAGAAAGAAAAGGAGGAGGTGAGGTTTTTCATCATTTCTTATACCATGGACACCCCCCCCCCCCCCCCTTGATTAATCCTTTGACTGCTGGAAGAATTTAGTTTAAAAAATCAATATAAAGCCATAACATACAAGGTTTATTAATTAAACCAAAACTGAGAAATGGTCTCCAGGGGAGGCAATGCAATCATCTTGCTGCAATTCAGAAGACAAAATACATTCCTTATACCTATACCGAGGCGGTATTTTTAAATTATTTTTTTTGCTTCAAATTTTCAGCAAAATAAGCATGCTCTTAAAAGTATGATTCTCTTTTATTAATTGTATACTTTTTTCTCTCAAATTCAGTTTCTGAAACGCTACCAGAAAGAATATGAGGAGCATTTGCAGAAACTCGAGGAAGTCTTTGAAGCTGAGGTCCAGGCCTTTGGAATCGATGAAGATGATAACGAAGAGGACAACAACGCTGACAGGAATACCGTCAGCAATGGCAACCAATCCATCAGCCATCCAACGGAAAATGGCACGGCCGATAATTCCCCTTCCAAAGGCCCTCATGTGTCAACTGTTCTGGTGAACGGAGCCAACAGTCCCACGAAAGACACTGCCCCAGAAATCAAAGACACGGAAGGTTCTGGAAAAAGCCCTGAATTCTTGGACAAGGAAGGAAAAGTCAACAGCCAGGAGGAACTGACCAATATGTGAATGGATTGGATAATTCAACATTGGTGAACTTTCAGAAATGGAGAACTTTCAGAAGTGGAGAATCGCCGCTGATATTGCACCTTAAAACGGGGTGTTTGTGTGGCTGCAAGACTGAACCATGGTTTGTGTGAAGCGTGAAACACGTTAAGGTGATATACTGACCAAAATACAGACCTGTTTTTCACGTGGAACTCCTACTGCACTAGTTTTCTTTTTGTGTTCTTCTCTGTGATCTGAAAAAGAGTGAAGAAGGTGATTGTGTGCAAGTGTTATGCTGTCACTCTAATGAAGTTGCAGAAAAGATAAAGCACGGACAAATCCATCGGGATTTTTCAGCAGGGAACCAGATACAGGACAGAGGTCGTGTACACGAACTGTCAACGGAAGATGCAACTGAGGGGATGCGTGCCAACTACTGATACATAATACTTAGAGGGCCGTCACACACGCGACTCAATCGCGCGATTTACCCTGTCACACGGGCGACTCAGTCGCGGAAAATAGCTAGTACGACAAAGTCTACGACTCGGTCTCATGCGATTCCCTCGTAGCTTTGAGGTTTAGAACTTGTTCTATTCCTGCGACCCAGTCGTCAGTCAATCGCAGGGGCAGAGCCAATCAGAACGCGTCGTTGCGGCCCTCACGCCGTGACGTAAAATAATGGCGGACAGTGGCGGACTGCGTCTCTTCATCGATTCAAAACTTTTTTGAAGAACAGTTTCTTACTCAGATATAAAGGAGACGTTTTAGCGATGTGATGTGCGATCGGCTTGAGACTGAATCGCGCGATTGAATCTCAATGATTGAGTCGTGCGTGTGACTGGTGCTTAAGTAGTGTAGTAACTTTTCCCCAAGGAAATTAAGAACTGAAAACTCCATGGTCAGTATGAACAACCAGCAGCTTGCATTATCAGAATAGAATGATAACATTTTAAGATAGTACAAACAGGAGAATTTTCATGTGATGATCGAGAAACCAGAGCTGACAAGATAATGCATTTTATATCTTTGGGCATTGAATTTTCAGTTGAACTGCAGTTTTGTAAGCGAATAATGACTAGGAGCTACAAACTTCAAATGAAAAGGTGAAACGCATAACGGGAGTGAAAAAGTTGTGAATGGCTTTATTGAAAAGGAGGAAATTCTCTGCATTTTGGTTGTGTATTGGGTTCTTTGTACATGTCTGGTTAATTCTTTTGTAGGAGTTTTGTCCTTGTGATTATCTCTGAAGCCTACTCCATTGCACGCTGGTTTCCCCACATCTTTTCCAATATGTCTCTTTACCATGTATACACAGTGATGAAGCCTTGCCTCTATGTTAACTGCAATCACTCAAATATCTGTTTGAGCATTTCAGTTGAGCATTTCAATCCATTTTTACTTTTTTATTCAAATTGCATTTAAAAAACAAACAGTTAACCAGTTTGGTTTAATATTCTTGTTTGTATGCAGTACTGTGTTATATATATGTTTGCTTTAAACTTGTGTATATTGTATATATTTACTATTCCTAATATACTGTTCTGTCGTTAATTATGTATATTTGTGTCACCAACAGAATTAATACAAGAAATTGTGATACCGGGATCAACCATGGGGTTTTCATGCATCGGTTACTATTAGTATCTATTAAAGATACGTGACCCTCCACCACGGAATGAGTTGCATGTCACCTCGCGCGGTTCTGCGCTAGGCTTTATATAAGTCCGGGGAGTGTCTGGTAACAGTGTGACGGTCACCTTAGTCACAGGCTTATAACTCAAACAGTTTTCGCTCTTTTCAAAAACGGTTTTCACCACTGGATAGAGCATAAAAATCTCGTTAAGAAAATGTAAAAAATTTGAAAATCATGCAAAGGTGACATGCGACTCATTCCGTGGTGGACGGTCACATATGTTAAAATGAATAGGAAACAATGAAAAATATTAATTGTTCTTTCTTTGTTTCTGCGAGTCACCTGCTTGCATTGATTTGTGTTGTGTTCTTTTCTATTTGTTAAGCCTTTTTGAGGGAAGGGGAAGTGTTTAGAATAAAAGGTCCAAATGTGTTTTGTTAGGCAGTTTGTATTAGTCCAAAGTGCATCATTTCATTTTTCTTTTTTTCATTTTCATTACTTTATTGTCCCATCGCTGGGAAATTCGGGTCGCTTCCTCCCAGTGGAAAGCTAGCAGCAACGGAGTCGCGCTACCCAGGTGTCTGCGTGTTTAGGTGTATTCAGCCACCTGCACTTATGGCAGAATGACCAAGGTCTTTTACGTGCCATTGTGATGACACGGGGGTGGGACATGGCTTCCGTCTCTGGGTCTGCACATAAAGTTGACCCGTGTCCGTCCCGGCCCGAATTCGAACCTGCGACCTTCCGATCACAAGTCCAGTGCTCTACCAACTGAGCTGTATTATATGTGTCAGATCATACGTAGATACATATAGGTGTAAAGGTGAGGGGCTGGGGGTATAACGGTAACTTAAAGTTAAATTTCTGTATTTAAGGAGGTGAATTTCTCATATTTTGTCATGGGGTGGATATTTTACAAGTGAATTTTGATTTGGTATAGTAATAAAATGCAATCAATTTTCGTTTTCATTATCATTCATTGAATGAATCATCATTTGTATTCTGATCGTAAAATTCTGAGACAAGGGCATTGAAGATGGTGTAAGTACATATGTAAAGGTATTCCTGTGTTATTGTTAATGTAAAATGAACACTTTGTTCTGTGTGGGTTGTTTTTTTTTCTACTGGCAAATAAACTTTGTTTTTCATTTCATGTAGTTTCGTATCATTTGATAACCTGAGAGTTTTTTCAACTGGGATTTTTAAAAGTTTGTGTAATGCATGCCTCTGTGTGTTGTGTGAGTGGGTGTATAAATGTAAATCCTTAAAAAAAACCATCTTAGCATTTTCTCTATGCAATGAGTAATAAACCCACTTTAAACATGTCGGGATGAGTTAAGTTACGACATCTTGCGATTTGTCAAATTATACACAATTTTTTTTTACCATGGTCAGTATAATTAAAGTGCTTGTGACAATTACGTACTGCCCTTGTGAATAATGTGAATGCGGCAGAGAGGATCTTGCTTACGGCAACACTCCGTTTGGTGGAGTGCTTTTCTGACAGGAATTCTTTGTATAGTCACAGCAAGCGTGTCTGTAAGAAGATTAAAATGTGGCAATTAATTGTTCTACAGTATTGGGAACCATTAATGACTGTTTTGAGGTAGGGACATATTGCTTAGGATACAAATCTAGTGGGCAGTATAATTAACATGGGAGTGAGGTATGAAAAAAGAATCAAGCTTTAAAGTAACTGCAGAACAGTGGAACCCCCCTTTTAAGACCCCCAATTTAAGACTCCCTCCTTTTTAAGGCCTTGTTTTCACAGACTTTCTGTTCATTACCTATGATAAATTACCCCCGTTTTAAGACTCCCGTCTTTTTAAGACCAATTTTCTCAGATTTTTGGAGGTCTTAAAAGGGGGGTTCCACTGTATACATTTATAGAATTGATTTGATTTGATGGTGCTGAAGTTAAACTCGGGGAAAATGTCCCAAGTTAAGGAATGCAGTTTTTCCAAGCTAATATGTGACCCTCCACCACGGAATGAGTCGCATGTCACCTCGCGCGGTTCTGCGCTAGGCTTAATATAAGTCTGGGGGATGTCTGGTAACAGTGTGAGGGTCACCTTAGTCACAGGCTTGTAACACGAAAAGTTTTTGCTCTTTTCTAAAACGGTTTTCACCACTGGATAGAGCATAAAAAACTCTTTAGGAAAATTTAAAAATATGAAAATCATGCAAAGGTGACATGCGACTCATTCCGTGGTGGAGGGTCACATATAGAGGATAAAAACTGGGAATGTAAAAGTTGTTTCAGAAGTCACTAATGTGTATCCACTCCTAAAGAAGAGTGAATTATTCATCACAAACATAAGACCCCAAGTTTATTCAGCGGTTTTGTTCTTCTGTACCTTAAATATGTCAGTTTCTGCACAAAGGATAAAACAATGTCCCACCAGGGGAATTTGACTACTGCACAGTTGCAAAACATTGTCTCTGTTTAAAGATAAAGTGAACATTTTATTCAAGTTTCTGTGAACTTGCAGTGGGTTTTGTTCCAAGATAAAAGGTACATCTTTGTCCTCATGTATTCATGAAGGGGAAATAATGTGTGCTTAAAAGAAAGCATGTAGATAGCATTTTTGATGTTGTATCATTGTGATATATTTTTTTGTAATACAATTACTGGAATTCCTAACAAAGATCACATGATAGCACCAAACAGTTCCTTGCAACCATCCAGTGCATTGTTGTCCGAACTATACTCCAGTAGCACTCATACAGGCAGTCAGTGCATTTGCTTGTTTCTATCGGACACCAAAGCTTGAACATGTGAACAACTTGCTCTTCATTTAAACTGATCAGTGAGGTCACGTTTATTCTTTTGTGTATCTGTTTTAATCTTCAGTATATAAATCCCACCAACTCTCCTCTGTTTAAGTCACTAAACTGTGTCTGGTAGTATAATACACTTGCAACCCCCTTGTTAACACCTCCAAAATCTGAGAAATGATGATGATAAGTAATGTTTAACACCCTCATGGTAAAACCATTAGGGGTATGTTCCCGGGTTTGACCCTGACTTTAGATTGGGAAATCTGAGAAAATCAGGAGGGAGTTTTATAATGGGGGTCATCTGCAGAGGTTAGGAACAGACACCCTGAAAAAGCATTTACCGTACTACAGCGCATAAGGCGCACCGCCTTCTTTTTAACAAAAATTGTAATCCAGTCACCCATTGGGCGCAGAGGGCCGATAGGGCGCACCAAAATTGAAAAAGTATACCGGTAACAAACGGTCGAAGAATAAAAATAAGCCGCAAATCAAAGGAAGAATACAGAGTGGAAATGACCCAGTTTTTGCCATGAGAGGTGGTTCCCCTGTCATATCTGAGAGAGGAAACACTTCCTGCACCGGGGTCAATGACCGGTCAGTGACCGAGTTTAACAGAGTGGAAATATGTGTGCTCTGTGTGTGCGGCGAGATCAAAGGCAGGTCCATTGTGATAGCTGGTTGCTTGAGAGCTCGAGGAAACTTGGCCAGGGCAGTACCTAGTAGCTGAAACATGCATTATCACAAGTTGTTTGACTGGTACTCAGGCGGTCTCTTTGATTTTTTTCGGATTAGGCGCTTCGTTATACAAGACGCAGGGGTTGAACTCGAGGAAAAAAGTCGCGCCTTATGACCCGGAAAGTACGGTAATGTCTGAAAAGTGAGGAAGTCTTAAAATGGGGTTCCACTGTATCCACAACTAAATCCAACAAAAAGACCAAAAAGCACTGTACTCACGTTAAAAATGACGAACACGGAACAAATAATGGCGACGTTTCAACCTCTTGGGTCTTCTTCGGGCACGAAAAGATTAGTACACACACAAAAAGAAGAAGAAAGATGACAGAACAACAAGAAGAATCACTGACAGAACAATGACACTGCAAGAGGTTGAGAAGTCACCGTTATTTGTTCTGTGTTCGTCATTTTAACGTGGTACAGTGCTTTTTGGTCTTTTTGTTGTTCGCTCTCACGTGCAGTCGCCATTGTTAAATCCAAGTTATTGAGTTTGTGTGGATGGCACTGATTAAGGTTTCACTGCCTGATTTCAGGTTGCACAGCCTGATTGTTTGGTTCCTGTTGATATAGTCGCACTCAGTTTGCCTTGCACTTTCATTATTTTCTGACACATTCCAGTGGCACTTATATCTATATATATATGCGGTAGTGTGTATTGCTGGATGGCTTGTTTCTGTGTGTTGTTAAACTGTCCTTTTCATTTGAATAACCTCGAGCTTTCATTGAAAAATACAAAACATCCATGCAGGTTTTGATGTGGTGTGAGTCATAGAGTGCCGAAACAATATGAATTTCTTAGACCACAACTGTTGTAAGGAACTCTGCATGCAGTGGAAAGCTCCCATCATTGAACACTTTACCCACATGTTAAAATTTCTTTTCCAGCCATGGCATGGAAAGTAACTCCTTCCCATGGCATAGAAAGAAACTCCTTCAATTTTAAACTGGAAAACATCATAGCAAAAGTGCGCGAAAAGTGCTCGAAAAGAGCAGATAAAGAAATGTCGAATTATAAAACAAAGCGTGACTATTGTGATTACTATTATTATAATAGGAAGGTTTCCGCCAGTTATCTCTTTGAGGTTTTGGGTGCTTACAGAGTACCGTGCCCCTTGCGGGGGCATCAAACATCGAGGTCTCAAGCAGGGTCAAGGGAAAGGTCGGCTGGGCGGACAGGAGACTACAATAGGAAGGTTTCCGCCAGTTATCTCTCTTTGAGGTTTTGGGTGCTTAGAGAGCGGGGGCATCAAACATCAAGGTCACAAGCAGGGTCCAGGGGAAGGTTGGTTGGGCGGATATGAGACAATTGCACGGTGAACTATGAATCTGTCGCTTGCAGAAAATACTGATGCCAAAAACTTCTTTAGACTTGATTGGTATTGCTGATACTTAGTATCATTTATTTGGGAGGTTAAAGTTTGTAATATGAGGCATTAAGTTCATAATGGTACATATAATATAACTTCTCTGTTTTCCCTTTGCAACAAATTACATTTTATGCATCTGCCAATTTATATATTCTTTGGGAATTCCATCCATTATGAGTGGCCCGATGTTTGTTGTGTGTTAGTTTTGCAGATGGCCTCGTCTACTTTTGACCATTTTTACTCGCAATGGGCGCTCAGGCAGTCTGATATAGAAATTATTGTGGTTATAGCCTTTGCTGGCGCTGCTGAATCGATCTGGCATTGCAGTGCATGTGTTTTTTTAAGAATGCTAAGTAAACCAGTTTGAACTGATGTGAGAAACAAAGGGAAGTTTACAAGGGCTCTTCATGCATACGAATGTGCATCAAGAAGAATTTTGAACTTGTCAAGGAAATTGACTTCACCTGCTGCTCGAAACACAAGGTGAATGTTCAAGTTGTTCCAAGAAGACGACAAAAGGAAATATATAAGGGCTCTACATGCATACCAATGCATTGCATCAAGAGGAATTTTGAGCTTGATAAGGAATTAGATTGAATTCACCTGTTGCGTGAAACACAAGGTGAATGTTGAAGTTGTTTCAAGAAGACTGTCAGATTACCTGTGTGCAGTAACGGCTGTTATTTGTTCCATAATCACAATCACATGTCTGCTGTTGAGAGAGACACACACACAAAAATTGCAGTAATTACACACACTGCGGAAGCGTCCACTACAGGAAAAGTTTGTCAAAGTAGACGTACCCCATTTGCATTAGTTATAAATTTCCATCCATGATCGATGTCTGGATGTCGTGTGCTTTTGTTTTTTTCTAGGCACAATATAAAGTGTTTCCAGCTCTGTATATAATGTGCACATTATTTTAAGTACATGTATCCTAACATGTCCTAATCCAGATGTGATATTTTATACAGCAATTGTAATTAAAAATTTAATGTGCAGTTGTGTTCGGTCTCTCTTACTTGCAATTAAAACTGTACATGTAATAATATATATATACTTTGTTTTCAACAAGGACTTTTTGAAATGTCTCATGTTGGCATTACCCCTTCTAACAGAGAAAAAAATGTCAGACCTTTCATGTTTAAATGGATTTATTTCATGCATGTGATTTTTACAAAAATGTTTGGTGTGTTTATTTTTTTGTTCAAGTATGTAAAGGGTATAAGTGTTATTACATCTATTCCAATTACACAGTTTTACTTTAAGCCCAAATTCAGTTACTAATGTCTTTTTGTTTATAATCTTGCATCATTATGTCCATGCAGGCTTGACAGCGGCATCATATTCTGCGATTGTCACAAATAAATTGTTTAAAAAATATTGTCATCATTTTCACGAGTTTTCATTCACAAGCACCTGGGAAATAAATCTCATGTTCCCCAGGCAATAAATCCCCGGTTACCATAGTTGCAGGAAGCAGGTTATACATGGATAATCAAAAGCAAACCCAATAGAAACACTCGGGGATTCTTCGGCTCTTTTCATTGGACCTAAACAGACACTGCTTTGCAAAGTTCCAAAAACGAACTGGCAAACTGGCAAAAGTAAACAAAAAACAAAACAACTTCATGAAAGGTCATACATTCATCAAAAACAAATGAAACCTAGCGATATGTTTTGTCTTCTCACAGAGTCATGGAGTGCGTGTATCTGTGTTTCGATACACAGACGTTCGGAGAAACACGAACGTCAAGTTCAAGTAAAACGACCCCTGACACACACATTTTGACCCGTGCACAAGACGTTGTATCGATAAACGAAGCACAAATAAGAAACAATAATAAAAGCAAAGAAAATAGCAACAAGATACGCAAACATCTAACAAAGCCGAGCAAGCAGAATGACAGGTCTAATGAAAAACAAAGAGGTACTGAGTCGGAAACAAGATCGCGATTCTTTCCTTCACTGCACGACGCAAATCTTCTGTGACCTTTGACCAAACGTAGCTTCCACATTCGATCACTCAGCTTAATATTTACAACAGAAAGCCGAGGGGGTGGAATACCGAGATGAACCTACAGAACTGTGCATCCTCAAACCTGACATATTCATCCCAACATTTAATGAACTCAAAAACACAGAAAGTTGCTTTCACACGCCAGCTTTGATTGCCAGTGGTTATCAAACCGGGACTCGTGTGGTTATCAGCACGGAACCCGTGTTTCAAAGCATGGCTCCCTGGGTTGATTGTGCACTTATTTTCTCACTACCAAAATGATGACAAAAACGATGTTTGATGGTTTGTTGACAGACCAGCTTTTTTGTCGGTCCTCGGGGGGCATATCGACTTTTCTTTCATATTTAATGACCGCGGCCTTCGGCCTTGGTCAATAAATATGAAACAAAAGACGATTTGCTCCCCCTCGGACAGACAAAAAAGCTGGTCTGTCCACAACCCATCAAACATCTTATATTGTTATGAAATGATATTCATGCACCACTGTCAATATCACCACTGTGAATATCACCACTGTGAATATCACCACTGTGAATATGTTCAAGTTACATTTTCTGCAAATTGAGACACAAATTGATTTTTCTTGCACTTTCTTTTCAAAAATGTCTTGTAATATGTGTAAGTTTAGTTTTGACCAGAAATGCAGTGCCTCATTTTAAAGGACTTGTGATACACCTATATAGATATTTTTGTGTGTATAGTAGTATGAAACATTTTATGCTTTGATCCACTTGAATTAACATTTTCAGTCCGTTAGAATGGTGATGTTTTAAGCGACAAACATTTATTTTATTTTTGTTTTGTTTTGATGTTGAATCATTTCAAAGTGGGGCACACTTATCAACCTTAACGCACAAAAACTGAATGGAATTTCATAAGTGTATATTTTTATGTGCAAGATCTAGATTAGGAAAGTAATGCTTGAGAAGGCTTCTAAAAATGCACTGAAGACTAACTCCAAACAGTAATTTGAAGACTAGCCCAGGGTTTATATTCATTTGTTATCAGACAACTGTAGTAATACTAAACAAAAAGGAGTAGAGGGAATGATATTGAAGCTGTATATAATTCATAGGGGCGTTGTTGTTCTGTTGTTGTTTGGATTTTCTTTTGGGGGGGGGGGGGGGACTCAGTGTTAGTAAAGACAGGGCTTTGGATTTGGGGGCATTTAAAGTGATGGCGCCATGCTCCCTAAGACAATAAATAACAAAATACAAAATTCTGGACTGATCGTTGTGGAAGGCAACATTTTTTAAATTCGATTGCTTATGCCTTGTCAATCATTCCACAGTATGCTATAACCTGTAACATAGTAGTTAAAGTATTTTTCGCTTTTCAGTTAGTGACTTAATTGGTTTTTTGTTTGTTCTGTAGGTTTTCGGGTGTTTTTTTTCGTTTTTCAAGTCAGTATTAGTTGTAAGAAGATGCACATTTTTTGTTTTAAATGCAAAATATCTTATGTTTGCCCTTTTTTTCATTCTTGCTTTTTGTTGTTAATTCACAGGCTTCATTTATTCAGTTATGTTAAACAATTTTGTATCCATCAAGTGTTAATTTTCCAAGATACTCCCTTGTTTCAGAAAACGTTTTAAGGAGCAGTACAGAATCACTGAGATTTATAAGTAAACTGGAAACACTCCATCAAAACAGACCTTACAAATGATCTTAGATTTATGCCCCACAGCAGATTTCTTTCAAAAGGGTGATACTGTTAGGAACTCTCTTGTTTCATAATAATCTTCGAGTATTCACACTGTTCGAATGTTAAAATTGGCGAGGCACATAAACAGAGAACATTTGCAGACTAATTGTTTAAGTCTAAATCTGGGTCATTAACAGTGCCTCCCGACATATTGGAATATCACCGACCGTTACTATGAAACATGCCAACTGGGTGAAGTGAAAGTCCCCTGAACTTCTGTTGACAAATTCAGAGAGTGTTGGTAGCATTTCAGGCTGAAAAATATCTGATGGAGGGTGTGACTAAAATAGCATAAAGGAGACAAGGAGACTGTAGGATATGTCTGGTCCCTATAAGGTTAATCAGTTGACACAATCATAATGTTTCATTTAAAACAATAACCTATGTAACTCTGCACTCATCAGGTATATCTGTACACCCCCAAAAAAGATATACATATATTCCCTTCAAGACTGTTCCACTTCGTACAAACCAGAACACCTACTGTGATGAATGTTCTCTTTGTAGATTGGGTATTGGAATGATGGTTTTGTGAATGAATTGATCTGCCAAAATCTGCCTTCATGTTCTCATAGTGTCTGTATATTTTGCTCTGCACCAAGACTGTTGCTGTTCAGATGCGGACAGCTTTGATATGATCTGATTTGTCTTTGTTGTGCTTGTTGTCAGTTGCTTCACTGCGGCTTACTTTTGTTTGACAGTGTCTCACCCTTGTGACTACCAGCACGGTTGGCCTAGTGGTAAGGCATCCGCCCCGTGATCGGGAGGTCATGGGTTCGAACCCCGGCCGGGTCATACCTAAGACTTTAAAATTGGCAATCTAGTGGCTGCTCCGCCTGGCGTCTGGCATTATGGGGTTAGTGCTAGGACTGGTTGGTCCGGTGTCAGAATAATGTGACTGGGTGAGACATGAAGCCTGTGCTGCGACTTCTGTCTTGTGTGTAGCGCACGTTATATGTCAAAGCAGCACCGCCCTGATATGGCCCTTCGTGGTCGGCTGGGCGTTAAGCAAACAAACAAACAAACAAACAAACCCTTGTGACTTTTTTTCTGCCAGTGTCCAGAATTATTTCCATTCATTCAACATAAAGCTACATGAAACGCGTAAATGATGTCTTTGTCCTTTCCACAAATTAAACTTATGCATTTTATTGTTGATATCATGTTCTCATAATTTCTTGGGGTTAAAGAGAAAGTTCAGATATCGGAAAGAGAAGCTGTGTATACCTACGTAGGAGTACAAGAGAAGTTATAAAACGTTAATCACTACTTTCTAAAAAAAACAACTACATGTACTGACTTGCGTAATTCTTTTAATATGCAAAATATGCAACAGTTCATTGTTAGAGTATCCAGCAAACGGGAATTAACTGCGGGTGGTATAATTAGTAGCTTTAACTTAGCTTTATAGTTGTGCAAATTTGACATGTGGTGGAGGTAAACACTATCTCAGCATGCATGAATTATTTTAAAGTGTTTCCTTCTTTATGTTCTTTTATTGTGATACATTCAATTGGGTCTTTTGTGTTTTAATCTACGCAGCACCAAGAACTGATTGAATACTGCAATGGATGTTTTTTTTCAGTACCCACAAAACCATGAGTAATATTATGTGTATGTTTGTGACTCAACTTTTTGCACACTTGTTGCTATGAATCTGTGTTTAATGTCTCTGTCTCACTAATTCCCTACTCAGAATAAACCTTGTTGTTGATTATGATGGGTTTTGTCATCTTTCTTGTGCACATTTCAAAGTACATGTATAATATGTATGTGTAAAATTATATGTGTGTCTGTCTGTATGAGTGTGTGTGTGTGTGTGTGTGTGTGTGTGTGTGTGTGTGTGTGTGTGTGTGTGTGCAGGCACGCGTGTGCAGCCACAGCAGTCAACACACACACAAACATCTGTCTGTCTTGTCTCTGTCTGTCTGTCTCTTTTTCCACATGCGCAGACAAACACACACACATACACACATATGAATACAAAGATTGCCATGAAGAATATGCAGATGAGCACACCTGTGCCAGCAGGCAGATCTACAGTATATACTACCCCTCATAAAAAAAGAAAACACTAGGCAGATATCTTTGTGATGAGGCCGTTTATTGTACATTAATATATATATATGGTGTAGAGATTATTCTTCTAAGAAGCCATAAAAGGTTTGCTTTTGAAGCCCTTTTAGCAGGTATTAATGTTACCACACACACAAAAAGGTACATTTCAGTAACTCCTCAACGCATTGTCTTCAAAATTCAGAGCTTTGTCCAAACACACACAGTAAAATACAAAATCTTTAGTCAAATGAAATATTAGTTATGCTGTTACATGCGACAATGCGACATGCGAACAGGCACAGAAAGGAAAAACCCAACCAGCAACAAACAAACTGATTATTAATCACGTACTCTGGCAAACCACACCCACGCATCGCATAACAGCTTCGATAGATGTCTTGCTTCCCTCATTTCAGTTCTCTTATGGGTAAAATGTGGATTTGTACAGGTGGGTCGAGTTGTAGCAGAGACATAGAGAGAATGTTTCTGGACACAACAAGCCCTAGCACTGGTGTTGAGGCACGCCACACTGATCAGGGACGGATCACATCATTTGTAAGGGGGGGGTTCCAAATTTCTTTTAGGGACAATTCGACGACGCGAAGCGTTTAGTTGAGGGCGCGAAGCGTTCGAACCTCCGAGGGGTGTCTGGGGGTATGCCCCCCGGAAAATGTTGATAAAACAAGTAAAATTGAGTAATTTTGTGCAATCTAGGCCAAGAAACTTCTCCAAATACACCTTCCAAAAAGTACATTTTCAGAAGACAAAATTGGATCAAAACAAGGGTAACTGAACGATTTGGTGCAACCTTAGCCAACAAATTGCCCAACTACTTCCCAAAACCGTCACTAAGAAGACAAAGGGCAGCTGCTAAGGGGGGAACATTTATTTTTAAAAATGAAGGAAAATGGGGCAATCTGGTGCAATCTGAGCCATCAGTTTTTCTTTATTTTCACTTTTTATTTATTTTGTTCTTTTAGGCCGGGATCCACCCCCCCCCCCCCCCCCCCCCCCCCCCCCTGGATCCGCCCCTACTGATGGAGTACAGTCTCCGACTTCAGTACCTGCCGTCAATGACAACCGACTTAGTGGAGCTAGCCTGTCTTCCGTGTAAGACTCAGTCGAACCACTGGATTTCAATGCCTGCGCGCGTATACACTACTCACAAAAAGTTAAGGATCACTATGAGAAAACAGGTGCTCAATAAAATCAGTTCGCTACTTTTATTTATTTCTCAGTCAAACCAAATTGTTATGAATTCTTGTTCAGCTGTAAGTGGGCGATGTTGTATTAGTGGGAAAATTGCACGGGATTCTCTACTACTGAGCTTGGTAGCAAAAGAAAAAGCGGAAACTTGCGAAAAAGGACCTTGTTTTGGACCGTTCAGCCCGAACACATTGCACAAGCCACATGGAAAAACCATTATGCACGTGCAAGCACTGCTGTTTATGTGTGAGATGCTGTCACTTGCTTGGCTTTTTGAGAAGACATACCACCAGTATTAGGCATTATCTGACAATGCCTCCACGACGAAAATCGAACGAGTTTGAGAGGGGACGAGCTGTTGCATGGTTCCAAGATGGTGTCCCCAAGCGAGAAGTGGCCAGGCGACTTCACGTGTCCATCTCGGTCATAGTCAGACTGATTCAACGTTTCACAGCCACTGGGAGGGTCCAGGAAAGACGCAGACCTGGGCGACCAAAGAAGACAAATCCACGTGAAGATCGTCTCATTGAACGACTAGCCTTGCAAACAAGAACAGCCTCTTCCAGCATTATTCGAAGGCAGCTGAGGGTGGCTACTAACACCAACATCAGCCAGCAGACCATACGGAATCGCCTTCATGGGTTTAACCTCCGTTCTCGTCGCCCAGCTGTACGGCCACGCTTAACTCCAGCCCATAGGGCAGCATGCCACGCTTTCTGCAGACGTCACGTGAGGTGGACACGTCAGCAATGGTCCCAGGTCCTGTTCAGTGATGAATCACGCTTCACCTTGAACCACAACGACGACCGACTGAGGGTCTGGAGGCGCCAAGGGGAACGGTACATTGACGCCACTTTCCAAGAAAAGGTGGCCTTTGGTGGAGGTTCTGTAATGGTCTGGGGGGCCTTCAGCCTTCACCACAGAACACCCTTGTTTCATGTACAGGGTAACCTGACTGGCCTCCGATACCGGGATGAGATCCGTCGACCGCTGGCTGTGCCTACACTGCAGCAGATGGGACCGCAGGCTGTCTACCAGGATGACAACGCTCGCCCCACAGGGCAAGGGTGGTCAACGACTTCCTGCAGCAGTCTGGAGTCAACAGAATGGAGTGGCCAGCATGCAGTCCCGATCTCAACCCGATTGAGAACCTCTGGGATGAGTTGGATCGCAAAGTGAGGAGCAACCACCCCCCTCCCAGGGATGTCCAGCACCTCTACCAGATGCTGCAGGCTGAGTGGCAGGCGCTTCCACAGAGGATCTTCACCACCCTGGTCAACTCTATGAGGACTCGCTGAGTCGAGTGCCAGAACAGCCAGGGCGGTTACACGCATTACTGAACTTTTGGGAGCATCTGAATGCCATGTCTTGTGATTTCAAAGACTTTGTGAAATTAAATTTCGATACGTACACACTTTGATAAAATGTACAGACCAAACGATTGCTCGAAATTGAAGGAAATGTTGTATCGTTATCACTAAAGCATTGAATTAAACGTTTTCCAAATACCAACGCATTGGCTTTCTTATTTGGAAAGTTATGAATTTGTGTGCAAGTGATCCCTAACTTTTTGTGAGTAGCTTAGTATGTTGGTTATGTTTGGTCATAGTATGTTTGTTTATGTTTGGTCGTTATCTTGCCTGTGCGTGTATTGTATGTTTGGTCGCTTTCTTTGCCTGTGCATGTATAGTTTGTTGGTTATGTTTGGTCGGTTTCTTTGCCTGTGCGTGTATAGTATGCTTGGTCGATGTATGTATTGTAAAGCGCTAAGAGTAGACATTTTTCTAGAATAGCGCTATAAAAGTTTGCATTATTATTATTATTATTATTATAAATATTCCGAGAGTATCTTCTAACCTGTTCAGCAGAATCGTGTGGTCAGTTGTATCGAATGCTGCTGATAGATCCAGTGAGGAGAGAACTGACACTTTACCAATGTTCCACCCCGACAAGCAAATCGAGAGTGACATCAAGGAGAACAGTCGGAGCCGTGGCTTCATAATTACATGTAATTATATAGACTGGTGTTCCCCTAACTGAATTCATTGCTCTCCAAGAGACTGCGTAGTTTCAAGTTCTCTCAAGAGAGTGCCCCTGAGAAAAAGTAAATAAAAATGACCTGACATTGATAAGATAAAAAACGCTGGCGCTGGACCCGAGTACTCTTCAGACTGGCTCGCTCCCCCAGTATGAAAGTTTTTGTCTTGTGCACGTGGATTTAAAAAAAAAATTATTTATTTATTTTACACAATTAAAAAAACTATTAGAGTAAAATTAAACATTAAAACGTTCATAATAAACAATAGTAAACAAGAATTAAAAAAAAAAAAAATAGAACGCCCATGCCGGGAATCGAACCCGGATCATTTTGGCCATAGACTCTCTCGTGCTCTCTGTCTCTCTTTCACCGAGACCAAACCCTGCATTGTAATTTCTTTGCCGAGACCATTTCCTCACCCGTTGTCTGGCTTGCAAATCATGCTTTTCTCGTCACTGCGTGACGTGTTCGCCGCTCAAGTCTCCCCTTTAGTTCAGGCTGTTCGCAAAGCGACCAGCCTCCCACCGCAAAAACTCCCACCGTTAAGAGTGGCTTTTGTGATTTATTTCGCATTTAGGTCCCAGGTAACATTATGAAGTTTTAATACGATCAATCGGACCTATTATCAAGTTAGTGTATCAACTTTTGAACGAACTGCGCCCAGTAGTTTCCCAGCAATAAGCTGTTAAGTCGAGACACACACACACACACACACACACACACACACACACACACACACACACACACACACACACACACACACACACACACACACACACACACACAATTAAAGTCTGCAGGACCCTAGTACTGCGTACTCGGGGATAATATCTATATATGTTCAGAGACATGTCTCTGGTATGTTGAAGGACTGCTAAGGCAAGATAAGCATTCAAAACAAGTCTCGTAAGGCGAAAATACAAATTTAGTCAAGCTGTGGAACTCACAAAATGAAACTGAACGCACTGCATTTTTTCACCAAGACCGTATTAATACTCGTCAGTCCACCGCTCGTGGCAAAGGCAGTGAAATTAACAAGCCAGTACAGTACGGTAGTGGTTGCGCTGATCGAGGAGGATAGCACGCTTTTCTGTATCTCTAGATCTATTCTTTTTAACTTTCTGAGCTTGTTTGTAATCCAAACATAACATATATTATATGTTTTGAGACTCAGGAACCGACAAGGAGTAAAATTAAATTGTCACTTTTTTAAATCGATTTCGGAAATTTAATTTTAATCATAATTTTCATATTTTTAATTTTCTGAGCTTGGTTTTTAATCCGAATATTCTTCTTCTTCTTCTTCTGCGTTCGATGTGTAATCCGAATAAAACATATTTATATGTTTTGGAATCATAAAATGATGAAGAATAAGATGACATTATTTTTGGATCGTTTTATAAACAAATGATTTTAATTACAATTTTTAGATTTTTAATGATCAAACTCATTAACTAGTTTGTAAGCCTCCAAGCTGAAATGCAATAACAAAGTCCAGCCTACGTTCAAGATTGCTTGACCAAAATGTCAATCCATTTGCTTAAAAAATGAAGGCGTGACAGTGCCGCCTCAAATTTCACAAAAAGCTGGATATGACGTCATCAAAGACATTTATCGAAAAAATGAAAAAACGTATGGGGATATATTATACCCAGGAACTTTCATGTGAAGTTTCATGAAGATCGGTCCAATTCTACACACACACACACACACACACACACACACACACACACACACACACACACACACACACACACACACATACACACATACACACACACAAACCACAGCCTCGTCTCGATTCCCCGCCTATGTTAAAACATTTAGTCAAAACTTGACTAAAATAATGTAAAAACGATTCTCCCTCTATGTTAAAGGCTGAAATAGTCCTATTTAATTAGTTTAATTACTTCCAGGGCTTTCCCCATCGTTGCGGGGATGTATACATTAAGCTTCCTGCAAAGTTTTAGGTTTGAAGTCCTTACCAATTACGAAAAATAATTAATTCTTTATTGCATTGTTTAGCAACAGTTCTCCAGGACTTGGGCTATTTGTAGACCGTTGACGTCACTTCGTGACGTTTCGTAAACCAGATATGGCGTTTGAGACTGTTCTGTTTACATTCGAGACTATCAACACCACTTTGCAATATTGAAATATTTTTTTCTGTGTTCGAAAGCTACAGCCAATCGTTATTATATCCCCTTAGGTACAGTTGTATAACATTATTGGCACATGTAAACAATATGAATTAATTAATGAACGCTACGAATATGGCAGCCTTTAAAACCTGTTCGCCGATCTTGGTATGAAAAATAAGCTGCTGTGCGTGGGCTCCAGCAGATACACTCTTCAAAAAAAAGTGAAGGATCGGTTGAAAAAACGGATCTAATTATAAAAAATTGCCCAAAAATTAAACATCGACATAATAATTAAAAGATTAATGTGTTTGAATTAACAAATGAACAATGAGTCTTGACCTAGAATTTTGTTCGGCAGGCAGAGTTATTTCCCTTTGTGGGACTTCTCAAAAGGTTCTGCATTTTGGAAGAAAAAGGTGTTTTTTTTTATAGCCCCATGAAATTTGCGGAACGCATGCCAGGGCAAAAGGTTGTGATGCACGTGCTACAACAGGGTCCTGGCTATGAACATCGCTCATCAGCTTGTGTTTAAAGGTTGACACGCGAACACAA
>NC_090261.1:58498748-58523748 GCF_037325665.1 Littorina saxatilis | reverse complement strand
CTGATTCGTTTTTCTGTTTTTCTGTCATTTGTGTCTTGTGTAAATTTTGCCGATCGCTTTATGTTTTGTGTAATGTTATTATCTGTTCTAAGTCAACTTTTGAGATGCACATGTCCAGCCACCTGTAGAACCTAAACGCGCTTAGCCGTCTGTGTCTATCCACTTAATTCAGACTAGTCTTTGTTCTCTCTGTAGTCAAGCCGCTTTCCTAGGGTGAGACGACGGTTACCTCGCCGGCAGGTGGTCAGTTGCGTAACGTTTATGGCCTAGCACAGAGATACTGTAGCATGATGTTTGATGCGCTCAGATGAAAGCCTCGTTAAGAGGGTGTGAGAATGTCGCTTTCCTCTTTCAGGTTGTGTGTTTGGCTGAACACGCGCGTGTGTGTTTGTAAGTTTGTGATTTGTTTACTTGCTTGACCAATGAGATGCGATGCCAGTCTTGTTAGCTAACTTCTGATTGGTGGCTTTGACCTCACCCATTTCTATGTACATCATAACGTTTGAGATTTTTAGCAGAACTTGCTGGAGAACTGTATGGCGGCTTACTAGTGCCAAAACCTAGGGTTACCATTTTCACGTGAAAATTAGTAATTAAGCTTAACAGTGTTAATTACTAATTTTCTTTTGGCCTCGTTTTCAGCCACAGCAGGCGGACTCTAAGAGTCCGCACTGATCGAGAGGGAACTGTTCATAACAGAACTTGAGAGAAGACGGACTTGTTTTGTACTCTGTTTTCATAGACAGCATGATGTAGACTGCACTGTACCTCCCGGCTTTCGAGCTGGGTTGGCAAGGAGAGGAACAGGAATTAAAGAGAAATGTGAACCGACAATCATGGTTTCCAGGGTCAGGAGTTTCTCAGCCTAAACAATAAAAGTAAAACAATGAAGAAATAACAAGAAAAAACCTATATAGAAATACTTTTGGAATTAGAAAATTTAAAGAAAAAGTGATGCATCAGATTGCACCAATTTGCTCCATTTCCCTTGTTTTTATCAACATTTTCCGGGGGGGGGGGGGGGGGGGAGGGGCATGCCCCCGGAATCCCGGCCTAGGAGCCGGCCTTTGTCTTCTAAATGACGGTTTGGGAAGGTAGTGGGGTAATTTGTTGGCTCAGGTTGCGCCAGATCGGTCAATTTTCCTTGTTTTGATCCATATCATTATTATTCTTAAAATAACGTTTGAAAGGTGTGTTAGGGGAAGTTTCTTGGCTCAGATTGCACCAGATTGCTCCATTTTCCTTGTTATTCAAGTATCAACATGTTCGCGGGGGGCATATGCCCCCGGACCTCCTTAGGAGGTTCGGGCGCTTCGCGTCGTCGATCTGTCCCGAAAAGAATTGGAAACCCCCCCTTAAAAATTATGTGATCCGCCCCTGAGACTGCACGTGTGTAAACTGAGTCCATTACTACGAATGCAAGTGTTGTTCGATCAGTGCAAGACACTAAAGAGGCACCCACTGGCCCTTACCTTTGGGGTCTACTTCTACTAGATGCATACATTCACCTACCATCATACTTCAACGATTATCTTCCTCCTCCTTCCACCCCATCACATGTAATTAGACTTGAGAGTAGTCCGGCCCTCTCTGGGCGAGGGCTGGTTGAAAAAAAAGCTCGTTTGTTGCTTAATTTTATGCCGCAACCCTCGTAAAATAAAATATGATTTGATTTGATTTGATCTCTCTTTTCTCCCTCTCATACATTTGCCTAATTCCCTATTCAGTGTTTACTTCGACTAACGCACTTGACCGGAGCCAGGTACTTCCGAGTTGTTTCAGTTAATTCGGCCCCGGCAAAACTTGATCACTGTCTGAACTTGATGCTTGTGAAATGATTCAAAAGGATTTAGGCAAGTTACACAGCAGGGACGCTTTGACAGTCAGGTTATCGCCAAGATGATTTAAAAATGACTGGACTGACACATCAAACTGGAGACAAACTCCGGATTCAAGTTGAGGTCAGCTTTGGCCTTGCACCGGCGGCCACGCCCCCAAACATACTCCAGTGATTACCAGCTATTTTTGGCAACTTTGGGTTGTCTTAAAAAAATCACCGTGTTAAAGGATCACTGCATACCGATGGTTTAGAAATGTAAAAGCTAGTAAACGTTTTATTGTATGACTATTTACCTGATTTGTTCTCTTATAAAGGACTTAATACTACGGGAAACAGACTGTCAAATTTAAACATATGTCCACATGATCTTTGCGTATTTGCAGTGCAGCGGAAACTCGACGAGTAGCCTTTTGAGACAGTGATTTTAGACCCGGTACTGCGAAGTAATCAGAGAATGTAGACGTCACAGGAATAGCAAAATGGCGGACACCGAATTGAATGTAGAAAGTCTAATCAACAGACTTCTAGAAGGTTTGCAAGATTTTGTTTGTTTGGAAGTTACCGCCGTGTACACGTGTGTGGATACTTTAAGTTCCAATCTCACATGCTTGTAACTGAGCGAGTCGTAGATCAATTGTCTCGTCTGCTTGTGGCGTAAAGTTCTCAGACGGGATAGCAGGTCGTGACTTTACTATGTTGCAAAGTTTGCTTTCCTGCTGACTGTGAATCAGATCTTACTCACCGCTGTTGTTATTTTTGCAGCAAGAGGATGTCGACCCGGAAAAACAGTGCAGATGACAGAATCTGAGGTACGGGGCTTGTGCCTAAAATCCCGAGAAATATTTCTCAGCCAACCCATTCTGCTGGAACTGGAAGCACCGTTGAAAATATGCGGTAAGTTCATAAATAATAGTCAGTTTAAAATAGTGTGAATAGCTTGGTATGCAAGTATTTAGTAGAGTGGACGCGTTTGTGCATGAAACTGCAGGTTTACCACCGCATAATCGCTCTGTATAAAAAAAACACATGTTAACTCACTGCTAGTATAGTGCTAAGTTAGTTAGTCTAGTATTTAATGATCTAGAGATCCGGAAGTACTCAATGACTAACTGTGGAAGGCTAGGAGTGGGAATGTTAGGGACATTGAGGACTTTTAGGCGAGGTGCAGAATGAACATGTTTAGGGCAATGAAAGATCTAGTTAGTATGCAAATTAGTGCTTATATCTCATACTGTCATAGTCATGGCAAGCAAAATATTCTCTCATGGGACGTCTAAAAATAAAATCAAACAGTAGCATTGAATTTGGAAAAAATCAGTTACAGTAGCGAATGAATTTAATCGTAAGAGTGGGTCAATAGACCTTTGTGGTATCTTAGCAGCTCTCGCGAGACACGCTCTTTGTTATGCTTTGAACGTCGCAAGCGCTTCGAACCTTGGCTTTTGCAGCTTGCACGAGATCCCTGTATCACATGCTGTGCTATGCTCTGAATTTTGCGAGAGATTACGAGAGCTTGGAATACCGATAGGGCCCAAAAAAAAAATAGGTGTGGTTACGGTAACATAGCCCAAAAAAATAGGGTAGGTAGGTAGGCAATCACTTTTTTTTTTTTTTTTACTTTTTTTTCTAATGTGTACAAATTAAACCTACTTGACAGGGAAATAAGTGTGCGACTCGGGCGCTTTCGCTTTCATTGCGTTTTTTGCACTCGTTTTTTTTTTTTTTTTTTTTTTTTTTTGACAAATGTAATAAAAAGTTATAGGATCGGCCCCTAAAAATAGGGTAGGTCGGGTTACCGTAACCACACCTATTTTTTTTTTAGGCCTAGGGTCTATTCCATTTACTTGAAGTTGAAGAAATAAGGAAATTAAACAGTATAGATAGATATGAACGATAAACACTTTTTTGTATGGTGTTTTCATTGTTCAAACTCTGATAGTTCACTGCTGATTGGGCATTATGCTATAGTCTATAATAGTGTAAAGTGTGTGGGAGTATTTTTTTAAAAATTGTTTTTGTTTTGTTTTTGTTTTTCTATGCCTATAATAAGAGTGCTCCCCTTGTGCACTGAATCAGTGAATGGTATGACATGGCATTGCATTTAGAAATAATCTATGGAGTTCTTTCACATGATTTATATTTCTTAACATTTAGTGTGGGGGGAGGGAGGTGATGCCCAAGGGGAGGGCCCTAACTGCTGAAATACATGAGTGTATGTAGAAACAGGCAGTCTCTTTTAAAAGATTACAATTGTGTGTGTGTGTGTGTGTGTGTGTGTGTGTGTGTGTGTGTGTGTGTGTGTGTGTGTGTGTGTGTGTGTGAGACTGAGACATTGAGAGAGAGAGAGAGAAAGAGAGAGAGAGAGACAGAGACAAAGAGAGAGAGAGACAGAGACAAAGAGAGAGAGAGACAGAGAGACTCAGAGAGAGAAAACACTGAACTGAACTTTATTTTACAAGGATGAAGATTTAAGCCATTAATTAAGGCGAGGCCTTTTCTTATTATCTATCCTGGAGACACACACACACACAAAAAAAACCACACACACACACACACACACACACACACACACACATACACACACACACACACACACACACACAAAAAAAACCACACACACACACACACACACACAGAGGACATTACCAGCAATGTTACTGTGTAGAAATTAAATAAAATGAAAACACACCAGTAACCAGGTTAGGTACTTTTGTATCAATATTTTGGCATGTAATTGCCTCTTCAGGATGGTATGGAAAGAATGGAATGACGGCACGTGATAAAGTATACAGTGTAATGAATTGTTATGATGATTAATGATGTCATATTATTTCTCGCGCGTTCTTTCTTTCTCTGGCATTTGTCTAGCTGTCTATCTCTCATTCCTCCCTCACACACACACACACTCGCACGCACGTACACACACATGCATATATTCTCTCTCCATCTCTCTCTCTTTCTCTCTCTCTTCTTATGATTGTGGCCATAAGGTGGCCCCCCGAAATGATTACGAATTGCTTGATCAACGAGTAACACTACCTTGTTATTCAGGTGACATTCACGGCCAGTTCACAGACTTGTTACGACTGTTTGAGTATGGAGGATTTCCACCCGAGTCCAACTACCTGTTTCTTGGTGACTACGTGGACCGGGGCAAGCAGTCTCTAGAAACCATCTGCTTGTTACTAGCCTACAAAATCAAGTACCCAGAAAACTTCTTCCTTCTTCGAGGAAACCATGAATGTGCAAGCATCAACCGCATCTATGGCTTCTACGATGAGTGTAAGTTATAGGGCAGGGTGTGTGTCGGCTTTGAATTTAAATTTTTTTTTTTTTTTTTTCATTTTCATTACTTTATTGTCCCATCGCTGGGAAATTCGGGTCGCTTCCTCCCAGTGGAAAGCTAGCAGCAACGGAGTCGCGCTACCCAAGTGTCTGCGTGTTTAGGTGTATTCAGCCACCTGCACTTATGGCAGAATGACCAAGGTCTTTTACGTGCCATTGTGATGACACGGGGGTGGGACATGGCTTCCGTCTCTGGGTCTGCACATAAAGTTGACCCGTGTCCGTCCCGGCCCGAATTCGAACCTGCGACCTTTCGATCACAAGTCCAGTGCTCTACCAACTGAGCTACCGGGCCCCCAAACAAGATAATAAAAACGTCATCACCAGAAAACAGGAGCGTGAGTAAATGAACACATGGTAATATTTTTTATCATGTTCGTGTTTTCTGGTGAGGACATTTTTATTGTTTTCTTGTTCTATTTCCTCTCACCTGCAGTTCCTTGTTCCATTTGTGAATTTAAAGTTTAATGTGCGATTGAAAATGATTAGTAATTTTTGTTGTTGTGTAGGTGGAGATTTTGTGTGTGGCTAAGTACAGTGATACACATACAATAAAACATGTATCCTTGGGGTGCAGGTACACGTCCGTCCTGTGAGTGTGAGTGATGGTTGATAATTGTGCCAGTACATTGGACACTATAATTATGTGTTATTCGATGTCTGAACCAAATGTGTGCTCTCACTTTCAGTGTGGGGAATACATTTGAAACCTTGACCTTGAAGTTGAATTTTGTTTTGCAAAGATGACAAAATTAAACTGTTTAACTCATTGTCTCCCAGGTATATCTGTACCCACTCATATGGCTCTATCTGACCAGGTACGGATATATCGCTCAGACTGATAGCTTCAGTTGCTTCCTGTAACGTCCATCTAACGCATGCATTCCAGCGTGTTGATACACAGTAGCTACACAGTAAAATACTACAATTCTGAATGACCTGCTGCAGTACAGCTGGTCTCAGCTAAAAACATTGGTCGACATAGGTGGGGTAGAAAGTACTGTTAAACCAGAGGAGTATGTGCAGAAATGGAATGGAAAAGACATTAGGAGTACTTCAGGAGTAAAAAGGAAGCAAATTAATACTGTAGTGTTCTCAGGAAAAATGATTAGATTAGTAGCTGCCAGTTTTAACCACTGTAATTTTTTTGGCATTTTTTGTTGGACTTGAAGAGTAAGTTTGGAGCTAAATGACATACTTTCAACTTTTCCTCCATGCATTGTTAGGTAAAAGACGATTCAACGTGAAGCTTTGGAAGACGTTCACAGACTGTTTCAACTGCCTTCCCATTGCTGCCATCATTGATGAAAAGATCTTCTGTTGCCATGGAGGTATGTAGTATTTATATTTTGTTTGTCTGTTGTTGCACTTAGCTGGGGATATGTTTATCTTTGCATGGTGACTTAAAAAAAATTAATCACAGTTCTTCTCACTTTTCAAATTATTGAATATGATACCTTGAAAGGAGAAGACTTTTTCCATTGAATTCTTCACTTGTTATTTGCCAGAACTAACAATGTATACATATAAAACAAATTATTTAATCAATGGTTGGCCAAATTTGATGTGCACCAGTGAAGCTCAAAGTTTGATTAAGCGTATGGCTTACCTCCCCTTCTTGAGGTCTAATTGCAAGATGGAAGCACCACTCAAAGCCTATGTTAACATTACTTTAACCCTTTCGCTGCCAATCAAAACTTCCTGACTGCCAGGGAATATTGGAGTTCGGGGTGTACTAATTCACAAAAAATTCTAGCTCCAAACTGGCAGTAGGTAGGAAAGTAAAACCTATGTTATTTTTAAAGGAAATTCAACCAAGAATCTGTTTTTAGTATCTAATCATGGAAATAATGCACAAGTGCAGGACGGGTATACCCGTCCTAAGGCAGTCAAGGGGTTAAATGTAGCCATTAGCTTGGTGTGTTTTCCAGGGTATGTGTTACGGCTATGTTTGATTTAAGCCCCAAACATTTCTAAGTGTTATGTGTGTGGAAGCCCTGAAACCATAATACTCTTTCCTTTTCAGGCTTGTCCCCAGACTTGCAATCAATGGAACAAATACGCAGAATTATGCGACCAACAGATGTACCAGATACAGGTAATTACTCTTTTCTTTTCACTTTTTCTGCAGTTGTTGCAATTAAAGATGGATCCGATCAAGATCTGAAGGTGTCCGCTTTCACGATAGCAAATACACGTTCATTGTTTCCGGTTTTGTACTGACTGTCACACAATGTTCCTGTACACGTCTTAGGCACTGGTTTGAAAGGAAAAAACATAATGATTTACTCTTGCTTTTTTTCTAATTTTCTACCTTTTTCTCTGTCTGTCTGTTTATCTATCTGTTTCTCTCTGTCTCTGTCTCTCTCTGTCTCTCTCTCTTTCTCTCTCTCTCTCTCTCTCTCTCTCTCTCTCTCTCTCTCTCTCTCTCTCTCTCTCTCTCTCTCTCTCTCTCCCTCCCTCTCTCTAGTTTGGGTTAAAGAACAAAACTGTCAAAAAGAGGGAAAAAAACAAGTCACGTGAAGTGATATAAAACAAATTAGTCAATCTGTTGGCCTGATCGTAAAAGATCATCACAGAAAACCGGCAATCAGTTATCATCGTGACTTTCATGCTTGTCTAACCGAAGACTGAGATGGGTCGCACTGGGCTCCCCAAAGCAATACAGTACAGTGGAACCCCCCTTTTAAACCCCCCGATTTAAGACTCCCTCCTTTTTTGACTCACATGCGAAGCAAAAGTGAGTCTATGTACTCACCCGAGTCGTCCGTCCGTCCGTCCGTCCGTCCGTCCGGACGTCCGTCCGGACGTCCGTCCGTCCGGCCGTCCGGCCGTCCGGAAAACTTTAACGTTGGATATTTCTTGGACACTATTCAGTCTATTTGTACCAAATTTGGCAAGGTGGTGTATGATGACAAGGCCCCAAAAAACATACATAGCATCTTGACCTTGCTTCAAGGTCAAGGTCGCAGGGGCCATAAATGTTGTCTAAAAAACAGCTATTTTTCACATTTTTCACATTTTCTCTGAAGTTTTTGAGATTGAATACCTCACCTATATATGATATATAGGGCAAAGTAAGCCCCATCTTTTGATACCAGTTTGGTTTACCTTGCTTCAAGGTCAAGGTCACAGGAGCTCTTCAAAGTTGGATTGTATACATATTTTGAAGTGACCTTGACCCTGAACTATGGAAGATAACTGTTTCAAACTTAAAAATTATGTGGGGCACATGTTATGCTTTCATCATGAGACAAATTTGGTCACATATGATCAAGGTCAAGGTCTCTTTGACCCTTATGAAATGTGACCAAAATAAGGTAGTGAACCACTAAAAGTGACCATATCTCATGGTAGAAAGAGCCAATAAGCACCATTGTACTTCCTATGTCTTGAATTAACAGCTTTGTGTTGCATGACCTTGGATGACCTTGACCTTGGGTCAAGGTCACATGTATTTTGGTAGGAAAAATGTGTAAAGCAGTTCTTAGTGTATGATGTCATTGCTAGGTTTAGGTCAAGCATGTGAGTCGTATGGGCTTTGCCCTTCTTGTAAGACCTTGTTTTCTCAGACTTTCTGTTCATTACCTCTGTAAAATTACCCCCATTTTAAGACTCCTTCCTTTTTAAGACCCAATTTTCTCAGATTTATGGAGGTCTTAAAAGGGGGGTTCCACTGTATCATTGTTTCTGTTTCTCTTTGTTGCAGGGTTGTTGTGTGACTTGTTATGGTCAGATCCGGACAAAGATGTGCAGGGTTGGGGAGAGAACGACAGAGGGGTGTCCTTCACCTTTGGTGCTGATGTCGTTAGCAAGTTTCTTAATCGACATGACCTTGATCTCATTTGCAGAGCACACCAGGTATGTAATTTGCTCATCACCTTGATAGACTGGTTGCTTCTTGACCCGACCTTTCTTTGATGTCTTGAGCCAGTCTCGTTCTCATCTTAGGGAGAGGAAAAAAGAATGTAGGCAATGTTGCCCTAATAATACATGAGGAGACCTGTGCACATCTACGGTTTCTACGTAATTTCTCCGATTTTTATATGCAGAATACGGTGCTACGGATTTTTAATTAAAATTCCGATGTTTTACTCACACACACAAAATTGTACTTTTTTTCTGTTTTAAGATGTTTTGACCAATTAGTTGGCCGTTGCGCTGAAAAGACGTTTTCCGATTTACCGGAAGCGCGTGTGTTCTCAGCATTGAGTCTTTGTTCTTAGACTTAGTTCGTCCAGCGTCTGCGTGGCAACTTGTGATTGAAGTGAAACATGGAAAAGAAAAAAAGAATGCGAGATTCAGATAGTGAAGAGGAGACACCAGCTCTGTCACCATTCTCATTCTACTGCGTCATAATGTTTCAGTTTGTGTGCTTTGTGAGCAGAATTATGTCTTCAACTGTCATTACAGCTTACTACTGAAACATTTTAAAAAACTACTGAAATTTGGTTTGTTTACTACTGATGAGCGTTTTGAGTGTGCACAGGTCTGCATGAGTACGCTTTATAAACACATATGTGAATAGTGTGTGTGTGTTTTAAGGGCTGCAATACTAGTTTTAATTTACTTTCACATGGAAGAGTTTTGCTCCAAAAGCTAATAGTAATTTTGTAATTGTTGATAGTAATTTTGCGAAATGTTTTAGTTTAGGGGTCATGGTTTGATTTTGTTATTTCAAACCGGAATATATAGATTAAGGTCTTAACATCCACTTTTGCAATCAGGAAATCTGTCACAGTTGTCTCTTGCTAATCCATCAATGGGAAAAGTCAGCTTGTTTGGTGTCAGATGGGCCAGATGCAAAAAAGTATTCCTATGCTTATTCTGTTACCCTAGTAAAATAAAGAATTGTCATTGTCATTGTCATCAACAAAAACTAAACTTGTTCTGTTCTATTGTTTGCAGGTTGTTGAAGATGGTTACGAGTTCTTTGCAAAACGGCAGCTGGTGACATTATTCTCAGCCCCCAACTACTGCGGCGAGTTCGACAATGCAGGTGGCATGATGTCCGTCGATGAAACTCTCATGTGTTCTTTTCAGGTGAGTAATATGATCTTGTTGCACAGTTAAATGTGACCCGCTCCAACAAAAGGATAACAAAGTCGCTGTGGCCGAACAGAGATAACAGCAGTATTCTGAGCCATGGCCAACATTTTGGATTTTGAGATTTTTGCATTTCTGCACTCTACCAAATGTGTTATATCTATTTTGTAAATATCAATTTCAGATTCGCTTTGCAAATATAATAAAAATGAGGTTTTATTGCACCGCAGATGCGAAATAAGCACCCTTTTAACCCCCAAATAATTGTTTCTTTCTTTGCTTTTTTCTTACTTAAAACAAATTTCATTTTCATTTTTTGTGATGCATATTGAAGAAAAGTTTACATTTAATCATTATCAGTCACTTTAAGATTTAGAAGTTAAACTAAAAACCTGTTGCTAGGGATGTTTTGCAAATTTATTCCTGTGACCTTCACACCTGCTTTTCTCAAAATGGCCGCTTGAGCTTGAGCAACCTTTAAATCACTATATCTCATCAATGCTAAACAATAGACACTTGTAATAAAGACCATCTGAAAGCTGGTTATCTTCACCTTCAAGCGATACCAAAAAGTCCAAATGTCAAAAATGACACTTTGTTATCCTTTTGTGGGAGTGGGTCACAAATGCACTTTACTTTCTCTTTAATGAAAATCTTGTCATGCCACTGAGAACAGTGAAGTGTAAGAATTAGACATGTGTCAGGGAGAAATTGACAACCACTGTCTATTAGGTTCTGGTTCAAAGGCAGAGAGAGAACGTAGCCAGTATTTCATCTGTGGGTCGAGGGAAATCGGCATATTGGGAATCACTTTGAAGGTTCGTGTAATGTTTACGTTAGAACTGCTTGTGTTTTAATGCACAAAGCTTAACTCTTGGATTCTGAATGTTATCATTAGCGGGTTTTCTGTAATGCTTTTGAAAAAAATAACTTTTGAAAGAAAGATGTCATTTTTGAAAAGTTCACTTTCCTTATTTCTTCTTTTCAGATCCTGAAACCGTCAGAGAAAAAAGCCAAATACCAGTACGGAGGATTAAACTCAGGTCGTCCCATCACGCCACCTCGACCAGGGGCGCCAACCCAGAAAAAGAAATGATCCCTGTTTCATCTTGCCACCAACAAACATTTCTTCACAACTATTTGTAGGCGTCGTCGCTACCTGTGCTTTGTTCATGTAGCCAGTGCGTTTCGTTCAAAACATTTTCTTTCCGCGAGTTTGTGGAAGATTTTGTCGTGTCAATTCGTCCTGCTGTCGTTTTTGGCATGAAACGACGAGGTATTGATTATGATAAGAACAAATGGGTTGCGAACAATCTCACATATCGCTGTGCTCCTAATCTTCTAACAAATTGTTTTCTGCCCAAGTGCTGTTTTCGGGTTGAGTATTTTTCGCTAAAATATTTTTTATGGGGTTGAGAGGGGGGAGGGGGGGGGGGGGGGGGGAGGGGAGATGACAAGGAGTGGATAAAAGCGAGAGGGTAGACAGGGAAGGGAAAAAGAAGGTGATTGTAGTTTTTGTTTTCTGCAGCTTTGATTTCTGCATTAGTCCTGTGTTTTCCTCCATAATTTGTTAGCTAGGGACCATATATATATGATAAATATTAAACACCACAGTTGAGTTGCATGTTGCCGATGTCGTTTGTTGTGCTTAGATTAGGACAAAAGTTTAGGTTGCATTACAATATTTTTTTTCGTGTTGATTGCATATTTTTATGTTGAGACTATTTGTTAATCATCTTTGATGTTTAGTTTATTACTTCATGATTGCTGTTGATTATTTTTGAGTGGCTTTTTCTTTATTGGTTTTTGTTCTTACTTGGCAAGTGTTTATAGAGTAGGAGAAACAAAGGTATAGTGGTATAGTTGTAGCAACAACTTTGTCCAGGTATGTTGTTATGTAATGACATGGACAGTTCTGTCAGTTTTGTGTGGTTGTGTCGTCTACCACAGGCATAGCCTTCACAATGAGTGATGACACCACCAACAGTTTTACAGGATGGCAGTCCTTGTTTTCTTATCGTCTGTTTTGGAATTTTTTTGGTTTACTTTTTTCTGGCATAAAAATGAAAGGCTGCTTGAATGTGAAGGAATTTTTGTAAACTTTTAAATTATAATATATACTGCTCTAAAAAGCCTCATGTTGGTGCTATGACAGACAAAAGTAAGCGTTTTAGTAAATAAGGAAGGAATTTATTTTGGTATACTAAGATGTTGACTTAAAGCACTGCCATCTGGGCTGTCTTCTACCTGCTTAAACAAATTTGTTTTAACATTACTTTGAGTGTGGTAGTCATTCTTCTCATCAAAATTGTTTTGGTTTTGATCTGGGCAGTTCTTTCCTGGGCAAAGAGTATAGGGCGTTCGGCTTATTCCTTATCTGGCGTTTGGAGACTGAGCTTTAGTGCTCTAGACTGAGTCTTATTTCTTCTTCTTCTTCTTTGTACATGGACTCCTACATACACAAACGTTTCCACGAGTAGCCTTTTATCAAATTATGTGTGTGACTGTACCCCCCCCCCCCCCCCCCCCTCCATGTCACTTGGGCAATCATACTTTGTTTTATGGGGAGGGTAGTGTTTAAGCTTTAACAAAGATAGCTTGGAAAATTAGCAGATCTGCTTTTGTATAGTTCATCAGACATTAAAACATTATTTTACAGTTTTGTTGTTGATCACCTTACCTTTTTTTTTACGGTTTCGTTGTTAATATTGTAACAGCTAGTTTTGCTGCTCCTTTGGCTCTTTAAAGTTTAATACTTGTTGGGCTGAAAATACTTGTTCGGCTGCAGTTGAAGTCCAAACAGAAGGCTGTTCAGTGTTGTTTTTTAAATAATTATTTATTTCCACAATCGTTTTGGATCGGTTCAGTGATAGTTGTGACCTCTTAGTATAACAATCGCTTAGGTTTAAGGTGGTCATTAATTGACCCCAAAGTCGACTTCACAAAGACTTCCGGAAGTAATTTTTAACGATAACTTGTGAGTATACTTCGCAGAGTCGACTTTGCCGATTTAAAGAGGACAGGCTTTAGAATAATAACAAGCATGTATTGAAGAAGTGCTTCAAGTGCTCTTTGAATAATGGTTTGCTTGTGCGTGGTTTTACTTATCTACTGTTAATCATCTAGACTGCTGGGTTGTTAAAATGGCGCTTATTTATTGCCCACACTGCTGCCTCCTTGCTTAATGTCATAGTTTTTGGGTCGAATGAGGCGTGGCTGATCTTGTGTGCAGGCATCTTTGTCCGTTTTGTGCTGATCACAGAAACCTTGTTTGGTGGTGTTCAGGGTAGTTCAGGAAAACCTGTGTCGCGGTATAGGCGATGTCAGACGCAAAAACACAAAACAATGTCTGCGTGTTTTCAGGGGTCCGGTTACGTCTGCCATTTTTCTCTGTGGTGAAATCGAGTCACGTGAGTTGATCGTCCTCGTCCATTGGCTGACAACCAAAATGTGTTTTTGGCTCACGTAAGTGTAGCCTATGCGATCGTAACTTTGTCTGTCTGTGCGTTTGTGCGTGTGTGTGTGTGTGTTTGTTTGTGCGTGTGTATGTCTGTGGTAGAAACTTTAACATTTCGTCATTTGAAGACGTCACATTATGACGTAAGAGGGTTAGAAGGAATTACTGAAAGTCTCAGTCATTGTTATTTTGAGCGGGCCGAGACTAGTTGGCAGTCGTGTCCCTGTAAGTAGGCTACATGCAGACAGACAGATCTAGATCTAGTGTCTCGCTTTCTTGCACAGTGTCACCAATGCTTACTGTGTGTGTGTGTGTGTATGTGTGACGGAGTGATTGAGTTTGTGTTACTGTTTGTCGATTTCTTACGTGAGCCTTGAAGGCTTCGCCTCTTGTTAGATTTAAGAGCATGCTCCAAAACCAAAAACATAAAACAGTGTTTTGAGGGATGTCACATGGCAAACCCTTTGTACTGGAAACTTGCATTCTCCCAGTAAGGTAATATATTGTACTACGTTGCAAGCCCCTGGAGCAAATTTTTGATTCGTGCTTTTGTGAACAAGAAACAATTGACAAGTGGCTCTATCCCATCTCCCCCCTTTCCCCGTCGCGATATAACCTTCGTGGTTGAAAACGACGTTAAACACCAAATAAAGAAAGAAAGAACATGGCAAACACGGTGTTTTGTGTTCGATTTGCAAGAAAACACTGTTTTGTGTTTTGCGTCTGGCCTCTTACGACATGCTGGGGAGCATCGGGTAAATTGTGCCCAAAATTTCTTGTGCCAACCAATATGGGACTCTCCCTAGCCCGCGGGGGGTATAGTAGCGCAGCCAAGAAAGGTAATCCATTTTGAACAGCATGAGCCTGAAGAAGTTAATGAAGTAATGTGCAAGTTGTAGCTTTTTATTTGGCTCAGGGGAAAAAGAGTCGAAAAACAAACCAATGAACCCAACAATACATTGTCATGTTCCTTTATAATGATAAACTTCGGCATACATACCGCAATCGACATCCATAATAAAAGCATGCTGGACATCTGATTACAACCCCCCGCGGGTTAGGGGGAAGAATTTTCCCGATGCTCCCCAGCATGTCGCAAGAGGCGACTAACGGATTCTGTTTCTCTTTTTACCCTTGTTAAGTGTTTCTTGTATAGAATATGGTCCATTTTTGTAAAGATTTTAGTCAAGCAGTATGTAAGAAATGTTAAGTCCTTTGTACTGGAAACTTGCATTCTCCCAGTAAGGTAATACATTGTACATGTACTGCGTTGCAAGCCCCTGGAGCAAATTTTTGATTGGTGCTTTTGTGAACAAGAAACAATTGACAAGTGGCTCTATCCCATCTCCCCCCTTTCCCCGTCGCGATATAACCTGGAACGGTTGAAAACGACAAGAAAGAAAGAAAGAAAACGACGTTAAACACCAAATAAAGAAAGAAAGAAAGAAAGAAAACGACGTTAAACACCAAATAAAGAAAGAAAGATGACTGTTTTTCCCCTGAGCCAAGAAAAAAGCTACAACTTGCAGATTACTTCATTAACTTCTTCAGGCTCATGCTGTTCAAAATGGATTACCTTTCTTGGCTGTGCTGTGTGATTTTGATGAGGAATTTTATGAGTGCGAGTGTATGAGTTTTTTGCGTAGAAGGACTGAGTTAAATGGTGCATGTGTGTGTCTCTCAAAATAGAATTGTTCCTCTGCAGTTCTTTGTCATACCAAGAAGACAATATTGAATAACGTCTGGTAAGGGTGATACATCTATGCATTTTTTTTCATCTGCAATTTTACCTGTTTTCTTGTTTCGGTGAGAAAGTTGTTGTTCGTGTATGTTATGTACATATTTGTGATTACTGCACAAGTATTTTTAATCTGTTTGTGTTTTGCAGAAATATTTTAGTTGCTTCAAGAAGCAACAGCAGCTGACAAGCAAACTGTTGTTATCATGCATGCTTTTGCAATGTTCATAACTTGATAAGTTTGTTTGATGTGAAGTAGTTACTTGTATGCATAGTTTTTAAATGTTGCATATTTTCATACTTCCCCGGTTGAATTATTCTTGTTTGATGTACCAAATAGGTTGCTGGAAATATCTACGCTCCACTTTTAAAGTACTGGTGGTTTTTCTCTCTTTCTCCCTGTCCAAATCTCTTGTCTTTTTTCTAATATTCACTGCCATGTATTAACACTTCATAAACACATATGCACATTATTTTGTTGTGAAAAATGTACAGACAGAAGTAATCTGCCTTACTTATTGTGAACTGTGTACAAAGATTTACTTAAAATTCTGCTGTTCAACTTTTTCACCATCAGAACTTTCAAGTAATATAAAAAAAAAATTTGAGTTGATGAGAAAACCAGCATAAAGATTACTGATAGCCTAAAACACAGCTATGAGTGTTGTTGACTTTTACAATCTTGTGAGTTTCGGAGTATGAGTGTGCATGTGTGTGTGTGACTGTGTGAGTGTGCATGTGTGTCACGCTCTCTTTCTCTGTTACTCTCTGCTTTCTATTTTTTTATGTACATGCATGCAAAGGAAATAAAGCAAATCGGCTTTCTCACACACACACACGTGCACCTTAAGGTTTCATTTAGTCTTCACAGATTTGATTATTGTGGAACTGGTTTCTCTTTTATCTCATTGTCTCCCAGGTACGGATATATCCGTACCCACTCATATGGCTCTATCTGACCAGGTTCGGATATATCTGCTCAGACTGGTAGCTTCAGTCGCTTCTTGTAACGTCCATCTAACGCCTGCATTCCAGTGTGTTGATACAGTTACTACACAGTTCTACAATTCTGAGTGACCTGCTGCAGCACAGCTGATCTCGGCTAAAAAAATTGGTCAAGAAAGTGTTAAACAAGAGCGAGTTGTTTCCCTTGTGTTGTCTGGTGATAACATATATATATATATATATATATATATATATACTGTTCAAAAAAAGAAACGCATAGCTTGTAATATTTGGTTAATTTAGTTATATGGCTACAAGGATATCCACCAAACTGCAGAAAATGTTTATCTGGTCGTCGACCTTTCGTCCATTGCCACAAGTGAGCTCTGCACGTGACGCATGCGTTATCAGTGGCTACAATGTCAAAATTGCTCATTTGGCATGACCACTCGTCATGCTTCAGTGTAATCTCGTGAAACTCGGGGAATATTGAGCTCTCACCATGTCTTCTAAAACCCATAAAAGCGGATTGTTCGCCACAAAGAAATCAGACGACAATTCAGCGACGAAAGATGGCCCGATTGAGCAGAGAAGACCGCCAAATTGCATTGGGTCGTTTACAAGCAGGCCAAAGTCAAAGTGCAATCGCCAGGCACTTCCACGTGTCCCAGAGCACCATCAGTAGACTGTGGGTCAGGTTTCAAGCCACTGGCTCCGTTGCTGACTTGCCACGAGCGGGAAGACCAAGGGCGACAACTGCTGCTCACGACCGCTTCATACGGCTCCGCCACCTCCGGAATCGTTTCCTGTCGGCCTCATCTTCTGTCCAGGCTCTCCCCGGGCCACACCGATTATCGGACCAGACCGTGCGGAACCGCCTGCATGAAGCTTGTTTGAGAGCTCGCAGACCTCACAGAGGAGCTGTCCTCACCCGCCGCCATCACCAGAACCGAGTGCAGTGGGGCAACCAGCACCTTCGCTGGACCGTCCGGAATCACTGGAGACACGTGTGGTTCAGCGACGAGTCCTACTTCCTGCTCCAGCGACATGATGGTCGGAGGAGGGTCTACCGGAGAGTAAACGAACGTTACGCGCCCAACTGTGTGGATGAGGCACCCTTTCATGGTGGTGGAGGCGTCATGGTGTGGGGGGCGATCAATACCGCTGGAAGGAGCACCCTGGTGCACGTCCAAGGGCGCATAACTGCCCAGCGATACGTGGAGGAAATTCTGCGCCCACACGCCCTTCCTCTTCTGGCTGACCAGGATGCCATATTCCAGCAGGACAACGCTCGCCCGCACACAGCACGACTCACCACCCAGTTCCTCACCGACCACCATGTCCAGGTGCTTCCCTGGCCATCCATGTCGCCAGACATGAACCCGATAGAACACCTCTGGGATGAATTGGACAGACGTGTGCGCAGGCGAGAAGAAGCGCCGGCAAATCACCGCGATCTATTGCCGGCACTTCAGGAGGAGTGGGACACCATCCCACTGCAAGATATCCGGCATCTGATCCAGTCCATGCCCAGAAGGTGCCGGGCAGTTGTTGCTGCTCAAGGCAGTCACACCCCCTACTGACTTGACAGCCTCGGCACCCAATCGTATTGATTGACTGATTGATTTGAAGATGCAAATGAACTGTGTGTGCATTCAACTGTGTCCATACCAAATTTCAATCAAATAATCTAAATATTGGATTTTCTGTTAATTTTTTCGAAAAATAAAACAAATTTGGCAAGTAGCAACTATGCGTTTCTTTTTTTGAACAGTATATATATATATATATAAGTATATATACAAAAATCTACATTTGAAGAAACGCTAGTCCATCTAGCCTAATATTCCTGGGCAGACGAGAAATTATTGAAATGATCTTCTTCTTCTTGTTGGCGTTCGCAGAGGTTACACAATCAGTCCAGCACTGGTGATAAATGTTGTCGTTTTCTCCAACTCCTGTCGACTGCCGTATAGTTTGGTCTGCAAGGGAGTTGGTGACGGCCACACTTCTTTTCGTTCCTCATCTAGTAAGGGACATCGCTGTAAGATGTGTTCCGCTGTTTGGTCCTCTTGACCGCAGGCACAGGTTGGTGATGGCGCCAGCTTGAACTTTCGGTTCATGTGAGCATTGAGCCTGTTGTGGCCAGTACGCAGCCTGATGAGGTTGACTTGCTGCTCTCTGGACATTGTGTGGTAGTCATCTCTGTTTGTCCTTGGCCTCATCAATGCCTTGATGATTGTCTTCTGCTCACTAAAGCTGACACTGTTTTCAGGTTGGTCTTCCACGGCTCCTTCTTTTGCCAGCTCATCTGCCCTTTCATTTCCTGGTATCCCACAGTGTGCTGGTATCCACTGGAGGACAACTCTTCTGGTTTGTCTGACCATCTGTAATGCTTTGGCCAGCTGTGGGAGTTTGTCGTTCTCTAGGGCCTGAAGGACTGAAAGGGCGTCCGAGAGGAAGACAACTTGGTAGCAAGGGTCTGCGGAGTCCTGAACGAAGGAGGCGGCCTGCATGAGAGCTTCTGCTTCTGCATTATAGTTTGTGCAATGTTTGCCAGTGGCAACGCTGGATGTAGCTGTATGTCCCCCAGGGAACTGGATGAGAATGCCTGCACCTCCATTGAGCACGGCGTTAGTTGCTGATCCATCGGTGTATACATGGATCCACGCCTCTTTTGGGTACTGTTCGTCGATCAGGGCTAAGGTGAGTGCCTGTCGAGCTGTGTCATTCTGATCTTCTCCTGAGGTAACATGTGGAACACTGGTGCAGATCTGGATGCCTGGTTTCTCTGTTGCCTTGGGGGTTTCCTCTTCTTCTTGAGTCAGAGGTAGAGTGTTCTGTGGAAGGACTTCCCTGTACTGTCGAGAAAGTCTCTTGCTCTCGTGTACAAAACTGCTCCGTTTAAGCCGGTTCTTGGTGAGGTTGCTCAGTCTGTGCTTCATGGGGTGGTCGGGTAGGCACTTGAGCTTCTCGGCCTGTACCATAGTCTTGGCTTCTCTTCTCTGACAGAGGGGTTGGATAGTGGTAAGCTTCTCCATTTCCTTGATGGGCGTGGATTTCATTGCACCGGTGATGAGTCGGAGGGCCTGGTTTTGCACACGGTCAAGGGTCTGCAGGTTTGTCTTGGCTGAGGTTGACCACGCTGTGGAGCCGTACTCGAGGTGGGGTCTGATTGTTCCCTGGTATACTGTCTTCAGTATCTTCTCGTTCGCTCCCCAGGTGGTCCCTGCCAGCTTCCTGAGTATGGCTAGCTTGCGCCGAGCCTTTGTCTCTGCCTGTGCAATGTGTGGTTTCCAGGTCTGCCGTCTATCAAAGGTGACACCAAGGTACGTTGATTGAAATGATAAGAACATAGAGTATACTCAGTTTGGGAAAAAGTGTGGTGAAAAAGTATATTTAAGTGTGCAGACAGATCTTATTTTTCTTGGCAGTTTGCATCTATTTTTTTTACCGGAAGGAATCAAGTTTATTTCTTCGTGATTCTTTGTGTTTGCAACACTGTGTCTAAGTGTCTAAGGATTACGCTAACTTTCATTTGTCCAGGAAAGATTGTCTGTTTTGCTGTCCAAAAAGATATTGGATGGATTCAAACTTTTATTTATTTGACTGAGAGATCAATTTTACCGCTCTGTTGAGGTTGCAAGGCGATTTCTTGCTTGCTTTCTCTCTCTGTTCACACATACGAACCCCGGCCGGGTCATACCTAAGACTTTAAAATTGGCAATCTAGTGGCTGCTCCGCCTGGCGTCAGGCATTATGGGGTTAGTGCTAGGACTGGTTGGTCCGGTGTCAGAATAATGTGACTGGGTGAGACATGAAGCCTGTGGTGCGACTTCTGTCTTGTGTGTGGCGCACGTTAAATGTCAAAGCGGCACCGCCCTGATATGGTCCTTCGTGGTCGGCTGGGCGTTTAAAAAAAAAAAAAAAAAACCACACACGGACACAGGCACATACAATCACACACACTAGGACAATTGATCTTCAGGACAGTTTTTCACTCATGCAGTTCAATATCTTCAGCTTGCACACATCTACACATTTTGTTTTCTTTTGAACATCTTATTTAAAGTTCGTTCTTTCTTTATTTGGTGTTTAACGTCGTTTTCAACCACGAAGGTTATATCACGACGGGGGAAGGGGGGAGGTGGAATAGAGCCACCTGTCAATTGTTTCTTGTTCACAGAAGTACTAATCAAACATTTGCTCCAGGGGCTTGCAACGTAGTACAATGTATTACCTTACTGGGAGAATGCAAGTTTCCAGTACAAAGGACTTAACATTTCTTACATACTGCTTGACTAAAATCTTTACAAACATTGACTATATTCTATACAAGAAACACTTAACAAGGGTAAAAGGAGAAACAGAATCCGTTAGTCGCCTCTTACGACATGCTGGGGAGCATCGGGTAAATTCTTCCCCCTAACCAAGTTTTTCACTCATGCAGTTCAATATCTTCAGCTTGCACACATCTACACATTTATGTATATTTTTTTATTGATATGAAAATAGATGTTTTAACAGTAAACACTGAACATTAACAGTGTACACATGTAAATAATGATCATTTTTTTTATGCTAATTGCTGCACAAATCATTTTAAAGCAGATACATAATTGACTCTTTAAATGTATTTTGATCTGGCCTTTCATGGCAATATGTATACTGCCCACACTTAAAGCTGAGGCGTGTACTGAATGGTCCACCAATGAACATTAAGCCAATTCAAGCTACATGTATTAGCATTTTCAGCAATACACTGGAAGTGGCAACATTTAAAACTAAATCCAATATATTTCAAATTACTGAATCTTCCGTTGAAACAAATAATACATGGAATATATTTCCTGCATTGATAATAATCTCACTACACATATATCTTATAAAATTAATTATATGACCTTTAAGATCAAACAATCATCCAAACTCATATATTCAGCTGTCATAAAAATAGGAATGAAATTAACTAAGTTAAATGTCATTAAGCAAGAATAATTACCATGACTTTTCCTTAAATCATGGTCTAGAAAGACACAGTATACTGTATGTAGAATGATTGTATTCAGCAAAAGAAGTTTCCAACACATACAGTAACAGACTTTGTAGGCTGAGTCTTAACATGTTCGAGTTGGGAATCACAGAGTAAACACATTAAGTAATACAGCACCTTTAAACATTTCAAATACTAAGTGCAACAAGCAGAGAAGCTGGCAAAAAGTTTGGATCAGCTTGAATCACAGTCAGTTGTGGCAGCATTTTTCTACTTTCTTCACATCCAGAAAGAATAGAGGAATTCTGAAAATAACTCTGTCGGGTTTGTATGGGTTTGGAAAGAGTGAATGCCCTTGCCATAACCTCTGACAAACATTGGAGGGCCAATCACTATAGTGAAGGGTGTGTCAGAAGCGTGCTCCTGCCATCAACATACAGAAACCCGACACAGTTATATATGACTATGTACGAAAATCGTCTATTTTGATTGCAGCATAATGACTTTTCTTATTCAAAGAAATTCTGGCCTGGTCCTTTCATCATTCCATTGATCTCCAGTATGAAGAGAACATCTTGAAAATCTCACAGGTCTTGTGAATTTTACCTATCAGGCTTTATTTAAAAAATACTTTCTGTTAAGCCTGGTTGAAAGTTTAAGCTACGTCACAAAAATGTCATTTTTTCCCAGGTTTCAACTCCGACCAAAACTACAAATTGATGATTATATTTTTTAAATGATCATTGGCTCTAACTGCTAATAAAGTCTGCTAGAGTAGATGTCAAGAAACTATTGGCAGACATCTACTGATCTAGTAAAACTCGGGCTCGAAGTAGTCGCACCCCCCACTGAGGAACAGGTGGCAGATACGGTCAGGGTTGATTCGGAAGTTGAAGTCAGTGTAGCGCCGATGATTCACAAACACCTGCAAATGACACCAAAAGAAAACGTAAACTTAAAGTTAAACTTAAAGAACGTACTATTTGTAAATACATGTATATACAAATTAGGAAGCCTTAAAATCACAACACAGCTGACACACTTCAACAGTGTTCGCTTATGAGGAGTATCGTATTCTTGTTAAAATCGCCTATGAGATGATGATCAAAAGGACCCGCGTGTGTTAGTTCCTGTATGCAGGTTAGACTGTTTTAGTATGTGCTACAACAAAATCAGGTATAAAAAAATGAGGGAGTCTTAAAATGGAGGTAAATGTACAGCGCTGTTATGACCAGAACATCTACAAAATTAAAGTCCTAAAACTGAGGGGAAGTTTAAATTGGGGGTTAATTATTAAAAGGGGGGAGGGGGGGGGGTCATTGTACGCCCACAGTTTCGAACTTGGACAATGTATTAAAGCACAGACTGGGGATCCCAAGACATTTTCTACTTAGATAACAGGAGAGAAAAAAATACTTTCAAAAATGTTTGAGGAATTCAAAAATATAGCCATGAGAATATTGATGACATTATCTAAGCTAGGGGCCCTAGAATTAATCACCAAATTAATAACATCACCAAAATTTGATGGCGTCATCCAAAGAACCAATGACGTCATCACCGACGTCACTCACCCTTATTCCGTGCTGCATCACGCACAAGGCCAGCTCAAAGCGGTCCTCAGGCTCGAAGGGGAAGTAAGGCGCGTCCCTCTCCTCCCCTCCCCACTCTCCCCCCTCCCTGGAGTTGAGCACCACCTGGCCCTCGCTGAAGCGGACGTTGAAGTGCATGGCGATGTCGTCGCTCTCCGCGTCTTCCCCGCACTGGAGGTTGATGGCGAAGCTGATGATGAGAGAACGATGCGAGAGTGAATGAGGGGTACAGTGTGGAAATGATCAGGGCCCAAGCAGGCTACACATGGTACAACACATTTCAGAGCTTGATCTAGGGGTGGGGGGGGGGGGGGGATCCTGTGTTCCGGTAGCTCCCCCCCCCCTAACCTGGCAAATTTACTTTTTTTTCTCGAGGAGAGACCCAAAACAAACCTTTCAAATGTTAGATTTTAACGGGAGCTGGGGGGCTATGACTCACGGTCTTATCTAAGCCCGAAGTTGACTGTCTCCCTCCCTCTCTCTTTCTCCCTCTCTCCACCTCTCTCTCTCTCTCTCTCTCTCTCTCTCTCTCTCTCTCTCTCTCTCTCTCTCTCTCTCTCTCTCTCTCTCGTCAGTGAGGTTCAAAGCCCTTACCCATCAGCATCATCATCAGGTGCGCCCTGGATGACGATCCAGTTGCCGGGCTCCAGCGTGCCAGGCACAGAGTCCGTGAAGGGTTCGTCCTGAAAAAAAGACAAAACATAAAATATAAAAATTCCTCTGTTGTGATTTATCTTCTCAAAAATCAATACTGTACTTCAGTCTTTTGCTACTGTTTATCTGTGTGTAGGCGTGTGTGTGTGTGTGTGTGTGTGTGTGTGTGTGTGTGTGTGTTTGTATGTGTTTGTATGTGTGTGTGTTAGTGTGTGTGTGTGTGTGTGTGTGTGTGTGTGTGTGTTCTCATGCATTATACGTTCTAAAATGCTAAACGTTTGTGTGTGTGTGTGTGTGTGTGTGTGTGTGTGTGTGTGTGTGTGTGTGTACTGACCAGTCTTCTGAGCAGCTTGACCTCATAGATGTAGGCCTCTCCGGCCACGTTGATGGCCTTGATGTCCTCGATGTCGTCACGGGCACGGAACTTGCACACCTTCCTGTCGTTAGCGAAGACCTGCACACACAGTTACATCTTAAAGGTGTACGATACCGACACATGCACAGCCTGGCGGTGACCTCATGATTAATTTTCTGGAGTCACCGAGACACACTTAATTCTCGAAATTCTTTGTCACTACCTCGGGAGACATGCTGATGCAGAAGAAGTGACAGAATGTTTACGTGACGTCATTATTCACGTTATGACGTCTTTACAAACGGGACTGGCCAGCCCCTGTGCCCCTGCCTAAGTTTGGGAGACCCTCCCTCTCACACACTTGGTCCAGCCCCGAACTGGTAGAATGGACCCCCCCCCCCCCCCCCCCCTCTTTTAAGGCTCCCTCTCTTTTAAGACCTGATTTTCTTCAATTTGTGAAGGTCTAAGTTCTTCTTCTTCTTCTTCTGCGTTCGTGGGCTGAAACTCCCACGTACACTCGTGTTTTTTGCACGAGTGGAATTTTACGTGTATGACCGTTTTTTTACCCCGCCATTTAGGCAGCCATACGCCGTTTTCGGAGGAAGCATGCTGGGTATTTTCGTGTTTCTATAACCCACCGAACTCTGACATGGATTACAGGATCTTTTTCGTGCGCACTTTGTCGTGTGCTTGCGTGTACACACTGGGGTGTTTGGACACCGAGGAGAGTCTGCACAAAAAGTTGACTCTGAGAAAATAAATCTCTCGCCGAACGTGGGGACGAACTCACGCTGACAGCGGCCAACTGGATACAAATCCAGCGCGCTACCGACTGAGCTACATCCCCGCCCTGACTGAGCTACATCCCCGCCCTGACTGAGCTACATCCCCGCCCTGACTGAGCTACATCCCCGCCCTGACTGAGCTACATCCCCGCCCTGACTGAGCTACATCCCCGCCCTGACTGAGCTACATCCCCGCCCTGACTGAGCTACAACCCCGCCCTGACTGAGCTACATCCCCGCCCTGACTGAG
>NC_090261.1:58446248-58493748 GCF_037325665.1 Littorina saxatilis | reverse complement strand
ACCTGACGACACAGAAAAAACAAAAACAAACTCAATTTTTCTATTTTGTTATTTGTCAAAAATATTGTTTTTATTGGTGTGTGTGTGTGTGTGTGTGTGTGTGTGTGTGTGTGTGTGTGTGTGTGTGTGTGTGTGTGTGTGTGTGTGTGTGTGTGTGTTTTATTCAACATTTATCTCAACTTTCTCAACTTTCACTAAAAGCCGGCTATGACGTCATCAAAGACATTTATTCAAAAAATGAAACAATCGTGTGGGGATATCATACTCAGGAACTCTCATGCAAAGTTTCATGATGATCGGTCCTGTAGTTATCTCTGAATAGCTGCACACACACACACACACACACACACACACACACACACACACACACACACACACACACACACACACACACACACACACACACACACACACACACACACACACACACAACCCTTGTCTCGATTCCCCCTCTATGTTAAAACATTTAGTCAAAACTTGACTAAATGTAAAAACAAGAACTGAACTAAGGGGGCTTAGCTTCCTCACAGGTAACTAGCCTATTAGGAACATGAACACTATATTGGGGTGTGCACGTTAAAGATCCCACGATTGACAAAAGGGTCTTTCCTGGCAAAATTGTATAGGCATAGATAAAAATGTCCACCAAAATACCCGTGAGACTTGGAATAATAGGCCGAGAAAAGTAGGATATGCGCCGAAATGGCTGCGATCTGCTGGCCGATGTGAATGCGTGATGTATTGTGTAAAAAAAAAAAATTCCATCTCACACGGCATAAATAAATCCCTGCGCCTTGAATATGTGCGCGATATAAATTGCACAAAATAGACAAAAAATTAAAAATAAATCCCTGCGCTTAGAACTGTACCCACGGAATACGCGCGATATAAGCCTCATATTGATTGATTGATTGATGTGGTGAAACAGCAACATGTAAACACCTTGCCTTCTTGTAGCACGACAGATTGAGGTCAAGTTTTTCCATGTAATTGACAGATTTCAACTTTCATACAACTAATGGGGGCTCAATAATGTGAAATCATATCTTGTTCCCATCATCGTCACACTCTAAGTTGGGCGGGGACGTAGCTCAGTTGGTAGCGCGCTGACTTTGTAGTCAGTTGGTCGCTATCAGCGTGGGTTCGATCCCCACGTTCGGCGAGAGATTTATTTCTCGGAGTCAACTTTGTGCAGACTCTCTTCGGTGTCCGAACACCCCCGTGTGCACACATGCGCACGAAAAAGATCCCACGTTCACAGCGAAAGTCTCAGGGCTTGGAAAACACGAAGACACGCATGCATCATCTCTCGTCTCTGATTATCATGATCGTATTTCGATACTTTGACGAGACAAACCCAATGCTGGTGTGTCGAAGAAGACAGCCACAGCGGGCTTGTTCGAATCAAAGTATCACACCATATCTTCAGCGTATTACCAATACCTGTCCCAATATAGACCAGTTGGTCTAAGAGGACGTTAAACCCTAATAGTCAGTCACTCTAAGTTCAACACGGATCTGAAGACGGAGAAGAAGATATGCTTATGGCGTTGAGAATATTTTTCTTGATCTGATAAAAGCTTGAATGAAACCCTACCGAGTGTTCGGATATGTCATTAAAAGTTCACGACCAACCGGGTGATAGGCAAAAATAGAAAACAAGAAGAGCAAACGCTCGATCGAGTCACTTTCGCAGTTCTGAATATTATATGAGGCATCAGATGGACAGGAAGAAATTGCTATTCACAACACAATGAGTCACGTTCACATAAAATTTGAGCCCGGTCACTTTTATAGTTTCCGAGAAAAGCCCAACGTTAAGTTGTGTGTTGCCGAACAGAAAAGGCTAGTTATCTCCCTTGTTTTTCTGATAACGTTCGTAAAAGGCTACAGATGTAAATACTTTGATGTAAAGAATAATCCTACAAAGTTTCAATCACATCCGATGAACTTTGTCAAAGATATAAAATGTCTAATTTTTCCTTTGACGCTGACCTGTGACCTTGAAAAAGGTCAAAGGTCAACGAAACCATCGTTAAAGTGTAGAGGTCATTGGAGGTCACGACTAAACAAAATATGAGCCCGATCGCTTTGATAGTTTCCGAGAAAAGTCCAACGTTAAGGTGGTGTCTACGGCCGGCCGGCCGGACAGACTAACACTGACCGATTACATAGAGTCACTTTTTCTCAAGTGACTCAAAAATGATTGCGTGCGTTCGTGTGCGTGCGTGTGCGTTCGTGTGCGTGCGTGCTTTGACTTTAATCTCCCTTGTTAAAAAACACCTTCAACATTTTCTTGCAAAGGCTTTCTTCCTTTCTTTCGTTCCTTCCTGTCTTCGTTCGTTCGTTCGTTCCTTCCTTCCTTTCCTTCTTCCTTTCATTCTCTCTTCTCTTCATCAGTCTTTCTTCACTCTTGTCCTGAACCAGTACAACAAACTGCTAATTATACTGACCTCTCAGCATCGTCCTTGACCATTCCACGGACTCTGACGGACTGTCCAATCTTCAGGCCACCAGGGAATTGACCAGAGAAGGGCACACGCTGAAAATAGAGCAACAGGTCAATTATTAATCCGAAGGAGATAGGCAATCAGAGTTCATGAATAAAGAACAAAGAATCAGAACGCCAGCAAGGACTCTAATCAGAACGCCAGAAGGGTGCATGTGTGTGAGATTATTCATTAGCACAACTATGCATTTGCTAAATATAGGTAACGCCCCCTTGACTGCTTCTTAGTGATTGTATTTCTGGTGTACAGGTTCAGTTTTGTGTGTGTACATCTTGGATTACATAAATGTTAAACCATGAGCACGCTTTACACACACACACACTCACACAGACACACACCACCACCACCATCATTCCCCCTAGCTTCTTTAATTACCAATCCACCCATTCCCTATCTATTACACACACCAGAAATACAGACAGACAGTGAAACTGCCAGACCGACAAAAAGGCAGACAGACAGACAGACAGACAGACAGACAGATACACACACACACACACACACACACACACATCTTTCCAGCTCCCACACTCCCTGAAATCCCTCGAAACCAAACACACACTATCAACCTAGTTCATGTACAAGCGATCACGTTTTCCACCCCCCCTCCCACACACACACACACACACACACATAAATTAAACTCTGCACAAAAATGATTGCACCCATTTACGTACCCCAACTAAAACATTCCTTCCCTTGTCATTTCATTCACATTTTATATGCCATTAAAACAAAAATGGGTGCAATAATTTTTGTGCACAGTTTATATTCACTGACACAGTTGTTCTGCACGAGCGTCTCGTAGTACTCAGCGCCATCTCCCAGCTGCACGAAGCGGACCTCGGAGGAAGGGATGCGGTGGTCGAAGCGCGCGAAGTCGTAGTTGTTCACCAGAATGCGGTAATGGTCTGGCGTCGTCATGATGCGGATTGTGAACTTGCGACCATTGTCGAAGGGGAATCTGAATTGTGTAAAAACAAGACAAAAAGTAAGGTAGAGTGATTCTGTCGCTGTAGGGTAATTCCTTGGGATATCTGCCCGAATTTTCTGGAGAAAGTCACCAAGGACAATAAGATATACCAAATACGAATAGAAATATTCATGTACTATTATTATACCAAACAGTGAGAATTCCTGATATTTTCTAATGCAGCGGGTTTAGTTCCTTTGGGGTCGTCTCGGGGGTAGGGCGAGATGAAATACTACAATCGACCACAGTAAGAGAAAAGAAAATTCTATGTTTGCTCCCTTTATTCCTTAAACTGCACTGAGGGTACAATTTACCCTGGACTTAATTAAGCCTCTAACCTCGACTCCTGCATACAGGCCCATATTTGCCCAGAAGCAAAGACAATAGTGGTTCTAAAGCAAATACTCATTCACTTTCAAATATTCTTACCTGGGAATGTCTCTCTCCTCCCCCTGCCAGGCCCCTTACCTGGGAATGTCTCTCTCCTCCCCCTGCCAGGCCCCTTACCTGGGAATGTCTCTCTCCTCCCCCTGCCAGGCCCCTCCCTGGAAGGAGTTTCTGACCACGGAGTCGCCGTCGTTGTTGCGGGGGTTGAAGTGCAGCGCGATGTCGGCGTCGTCCTCCTCACCGCATTTGAGGTTGATGACGAACTGTGTCTCGTGCTCCAGTACTCTCCCCCTGATCACGATCTGCGAGCCCGGGTTCAGTCCCCCTGGCGTGTGGATCAGGTCGTTGGGTTTCTGCAAAAACACCAGCAGGTCAGAGGGATCAGGGCCGAGGTACACGAGAAAGTTACCAAAGATGTGTTGTGATTTCAACGAATCAGACGCCGCGGTTTGTTCTCTCCCATTTGGGTGGCACCAGCTTGTGGTTCGTTACCTCAGCCCAGGAGCCGGTGTCATGGGCTGAGCTGCACGAGAAAGTTACCCCCCAAACGGGATCCATCCGCGGAGCCGGATTGGTTGAAATCACACACACACACACACACACACATACACACACACACACACACACACACACCTCAGAACTTGAATATATACAACGTTTCTTTCTGCCCAGGTAAGCTGTAACGTTATGCTGAGACTTGAAGCGTACTACACCTACAAAAACGCGGGTCGAAACCACTCAGAAATGAGGATCACATTATATTGTCAAGTGAACTACGTCTTTTATGGTACTTCGATATGCTATAAACAGCACAGTACTTACAACGTTTGTCTTTCTGTACGCCATTTTCTGAAGTTTCAGATCTCACTGTCAAAATCTGAAAAAAGACAAAAGGACAATAAGAACATCTTTCAAGCCGACTGAAGCAAACACACCAGTGACCAGCATTCAAAGGGGACTCAACGCTCGACCAAACACACAGACACGCACGCACAAACATTCAAAGACACATGTACGGATTGCAGACAAATACACGGTAAAAACCACGGACCTGTATTTTTCAGTTCTTGTAAGTCCGTGGTTAAGACGGGTTTGGACGCATACAACGAAACGTTACATGTATCGACTATTCTTCTAACCAAAAATATCAACTGTAGACTATACTTATCACCAACTACAGTTTCGACAATGTGCACAAACGGCAGAAAACAACATTCCTTTTAAGACAAGGAAGAAGACCGTGCAAGGCAAGTTTGCAGATAACCTTACCGGGCCACAAAACACTCGATTTCAGCTCAAAGTTATCCTCACCGGTTCGAGCAGTCACTAATGTCACAGTGTTACCTACCAACTTACCAAGCCTTGCTATGGTCGTGCAGACTGTACACACCCTACCTCAAATACGCCCGATAACAGCCAGCGTACCAGAGTTATGACTGTCCCAAGAATGCATGCAACTTTATAAATGACAACGGCAACAACTTGAACGTGAAAAGGCTTCGCCGAACGGATCTATCTTCAACTCGTCAGGTACAGTCATACAACCGCTCCCTGGGCATCAGACAGATAAGCGTTTTACGTGGTTACTGACTCAGCTACACATGGCCTATCCCCGCTTTTTCGCGCTGGACTTTGGAGCAGAACTAAGATACAAAATAAAAATAAAAACGCACTGACTCCGGCAATGCACCACCTCGCCTCCCCCCTACCCCCAAAAGAAACAAAAAGAAACAAAAAACAGAAACAAACAATTAAATAAACTTCTAACATTTGGTTCTGACGGCACCTCACACAGCAACAATCTGAAATGTCCTTCCGTCTTCCGATAGCATGCATTGTGACCAAGCTGAGTCAGTGTTTGAACTTCAAGGAAGCTAAATTACAAGTGGTTAAAGTCAGGAGATTGACGGAACAATCGTGTTCATAGCTACCTTGTGTTCAGCACCGTCATTTTGACTTTGAAATTCGATTCGTTATTCCGTAAATCTTATTTCATGTGCAAGAAACCTAAGCAAATGATTTATGGATCACTGAAGGATTTACTTTGGGACGCTAAACTCCAATCTTACCGTGGCCTCAGTATATTTCTAAAGTTGCTTATTCGGCGAAAAGCACATGGGACATGTCAGGTGTAGCTGTCGTCGTCGTTTATAACGGCCAACCTGTTGACAATGGCGTTGGTGTGTGTTTACCGGTCACCTTTATCACGGATGTGTCAGCGCAATTGTTTCAGTCGTCTGAGGGCGTGCAGTCTTCAATCCGGTTCAGTCCTGTCACGGTTACAATGTACACTGCGACACTTGACAATGTCATCGTGGCCCACGCAAATGTCTCATGGTCACTACATCCGTGCTGAGTGTGTGTGTGTGTGTGTGTGTGTGTGTGTGTGTGCGTGTCTGTGTGTCTGTGTGTATTAATTTGTGTGTGTGTTTATATATATATGTGTGTGTGTGTGTGTGCGTGCATGCGTGTGTGTGAGTGTGTGTGTGTGTGTGGTGTGTATGTGTGTGTGTGTGAGTGTGTGTGTGTTTGTGTGTGCGTGTGTGCGTGCGTGCGTGCGTGCGTGTGTGTGTGTGTGTGCGCGCGCGTGCGTGCATGTGTGTGTGTGTGTCGGTCTGTTTGTCTGTTGGTTTATCTGTCTGTCTGTCTGTCTCTGTGCCTGTGTGTCTTGCGTGTGTCAATGTGCCGGTGTGCTAATTCATGTCGGTGTAAGTGTGTGAATGTTTTGGGTTTTTTCTGCAGAGGTAGAGAGATAAGGTAGAGAGATAAGAGGAGGTAAATCCATAATCAGGCAAACCAGGACGAAGAAGTAGGAACAAACACACGAGCCGAGATTAAATTCATCTGTCTGAAACGCTTACTTTGAGACTGTCACCCAACACGTCCTTTGAAAATTAAGTACCCTTGCTATGCACCGGCAGAAAACAAGTTACAAGTAGGAATAAAACAAGTCGCGTAAGACGAAATTACAACATTTAGTCAATCTGTCGAGCCCACAGAATAAAACAGTTTCTGAACCCACTGCATTTTTTTTCACCAAGACAAAACAGCTTCGTCAATCCACGCGGCAAAGAAGTCGCTCAATTTTCCCGTGCAACACGAAGTGAAACTGACATGCAAGAATAGCGAAATAGCGTAGTACGCGACTTGTTCTCTCTTCGAATGACCCAACGAATAATAGCGTCAAGATGCCGTTTTTAGACAATACGTTGACATCGTTTTAGGCTAAAGGACAACAGGGCATTACATAAGAAACAAGTCGCGTAAGGCGAAATTACTACATTTAGTCAAGCTGTGGAACTCACAGAATGAAACTGAACGCACTGCATTTTTTCACAATGACCGTAGTCCGCCGCTTGTGCAAAACGGAGTGAAACTGACGAGCCTGTTCAGCGCGGTAGTGGTTTCGCTGTTCTGTACCTCTCTTCGTTTTAACTTTCTGAGCGTCTTTTTAATCCAAAAATATCATATCTATATGTTTTTGGAATCAGGAACCGACAAGGAATAAAATGAAATTGTTTTTCAATCGATTTTGGAAATTTAATTTTGATTATAATTTTTATATTTTCAATTTTCAGAGCTTGTTTTTAATCCAAATATAACATATTTATATGTTTTTGGAATCAGGAAATGATGTAGAATAAGATGAACGTAAATTTGGATCGTTTTATATAAACAAAATTTTTATTAGAATTTTCAGATATTGACCAAAGTCATTGATTAATTTTTAAGCCACCAAGCTGAAATGCAATACCGAAGTCCGGCCTTCGTTGAAGATTCCTTTACACAAATTTCAATCAATTTGATTGAAAAATGGGAGTGTGACAGTTCCGCCTCAACTTTTACAAAAAACGGATATGACGTCATCAAAAGTATTTATCGAAAAAAGGAAAAAAACGTCCGGGGATATCATTCCCAGGAACTCTCATGTCAAATTTCATAAAGATCGGTCCAGTAGTTTGGTCTGAATTGCTCTACACACACACACGCACAGACAGACACACACACATACACCACGACCCTCGTCTCGATTCCCCGTCTATGTTAAAACATTTAGTCAAAACTTGACTTTTGTGAACCTTCGTGGCCCGAAGGAAAAAGCGTCCGACTATGGCCAAGTTGATCCGGGTTCGAGTCCCGGCGGCAACTCCTAACTATTGGGGGGCCCGGGTAGCTCAGGTGGTAGAGCACTGGACTTGTGATCGAAAGGTCGCTGGTTCGAATCCGGGCCGGGACGGACACGGGTCAACTTTATGTGCAGACCCAGAGACGGTATCCATCTCCGACCCCCGTGTCACCAAAATGGCACGTTAAAGATCTTGGTCATTATACCATAAGTGCAGATGGCTGATACCACCTAAACACGCAAACATCAAAAGCCAAAGCCGTGAGGGCGTAAAAACTCGAATCGTATAAACCAATTCATGTCCAATATAGGCAATTAAGACCTGACGGACAATAAGCCCCTTAAAATTTACTTTTTTACTTGACTAAATGTAAAAACAGTGCCGCGTGAGAAACTTTGTGCATTGTTCCAACTTCATGCATGATCCTGGTGAATTAGCCTTCTGCTTCTTCTTCAGCGTCTTTCATGCCGGTGTTGCAACTCCCACGTACACTCATGTTTTTCACGAGTCGATTTTTACGTGTATAGCTGTTTTCCACCGCAATGTAGGCAGTCATACTCAGTTTTCGGGTGATGCATGGTTGGCACTATCGTGTTTCTATAACCTACCGAAATAAAGTACAGGATCTTTTTCCGTTCGTATTTTGGTCTTGCGCACTAGCAGGTCTGCACATAAATTGACTTTGGAGATTGAAAAAATCCCCAAAAGGCGCAGCTGGGATTCGAAGCCCAAACCTTCCACGTGGAAGGCCGACGTCTGAAGCACTCGACAATGCTCCCATTTGATGGACCAACCAATTTGTACTTTTTGATTTCTTTTGTTTTTAATACGGAACTATTCTCTTGGATTTCAGAAGCCAGAATATATTTTATTTTTTCAAATTGCATCTAAAAATGGATTTGTTGTGATGATTTTAAATAGGTAGGGTGCACACACCACTGGGACACGTTTTGTGAAAAAAAAATGGGACCCCACCATTCAAATGTAGAATTGTTAAAACAAAATCATGAAAATTATGAACAAAGTTTATCATATTATTCTGTGTACGAAAAGAAGTTATTTTTCAAAAAAACAACTATGACAATGAAGATAATAGTATGTTGTATGAATGCCAGCATTTCACTGTAACATCAGAGACGGCCCCTTTCAGTTTCAGAGGTGACGAAAGGCACACACGACAACACGTCCTAGTATTTCAACCAGAGACTGTAGAGTACTCTGCAGTCTCTGATTCAACATAGTGTAAAAGGTGCCTATGCGAAAACTACCTTGCTATATCTGATTCAGCGTCTGCAGAAGAGCTGTGCACACAATTATTTATTTACTTAGTACAGTCGTGATCATCTGCTTGCAAGCGAAACTTGTTTTTGAGTTTGCCCCAGATAGAGATAAATTGCACAGGACAGCGGTAGCGAACATATTTCATATTTGACTGTACGACTGATTGCATTTAGTTCCTGATTTTGAAAAGCAAGCTGTTTATAGTCAGTAAGTGTTTCCTTCTCCATTGCCACAATCCTTCCCCTGAACATTGTGTGACATCCCTGATCTGATAGTGTATATAAGTACTACTTCGTGATTATATTAAAGACAAACCCCAGGACTTGCTGGGCTGGGCATGCTTCGTAGGAATGATAATGAATCTATTCAATATCTCGGCAACACACAAAGACTGGTAATCTTCACAATTTGAGTCGTCCGTGAAGAACTGTTGAGCAATCACATTCAAAGTGTCTGAGAGTAGTTATAGTTGTTTGGTATTGTTATTCCCAGCCAAATCACGGAAGTTTATATTGAATTAAAAAAAAAGTAAGTTTGTGGTAAATTGATCGAAACGTAGATATTTTGCTAATTAACAAACATATTTTGTCTCTTGGATTTTATTTGCGTCTCGGGACCAGTGCAATTTTCGCTGTCACTTGTTGTTTGTGCATGGGGATCGAAGCACCTGAAAAGCAAAACTGAGTCTAGTATCTGCCCTTTTGACTTTTTCGAAGTTAGTGTCTGGCTTGTGTGTGTGTGTGTGTGTGTGTGTGTGTGTGTGTGTGTGTGTGTGTGTGTGTGTGTGTGTGTGTGTGTGTGTGTGTGTGTGTGTGTGTGTGTGTGTGTGCATATGCGTGTGTCATATGTGTGCGTGCGCGCGCGCATATGTGTGTGTGTGTGTGTGTGTGTGTGTGTGCGCGTACGTGCGTGCGTGCGTGCATACGTGCGTGCGTGCGCGCGTGTATGTTAAAGTTTAGGATTCAAGGCAAATAAAGATGTTGTAGACACGTGCAGTCTTTCTGTAACAACTAACCCTTATTCAATGAGTAACGGCGCGTTATAATTTTCTTCCTGGCAGAAAGAAGCGTGTCGCTTGCAAAGAGCAGGAGGAAAATCCGTCCAGCATTATCACCCGACACAAGGAAAGAAAGGCGATAATACTATTAATATTTTGTTCTATCGTGTCCAACCTGACACAGATGACAGTCAGAGTGTCAATGATTGACCACCCTATTGCCCTGTATTGCGATACACGCACATTTACACCTTGTACCATGGCTTTTACTTTTTGGGGCCCGGTAGCTCAGTTGGTAGAGCACTGGACTTGTGATCGGAAGGTCGCTAGTTCGAATTCGGGCCGGTGTGACGTTTTCATCTTTCGCCGTGTTGATATTTCGCTTCTCGGCCTCGTTGATCTAGTATAAACTCTACACTGAACAAAAAACACCCTTTGATAGTACTGATGAGCGACCTTGTGTACCTTACATTCATGGGGCCAAATTTGTCCAACCAAATATTATTATTGCAATGTACTATTTTAATGGACAATAAAGTGTTGTAATTGTTATTGTTATTGTTACCCGTACAAAACCAAATATACCGGAAATAGAATAAGTAACCGGTTATTCGTACCGGTTGGTATTTTGTTAGACTCACAATACCGGAAATAGAATAGGTAACCGGTTATACGTACCAGTTGGTATTTTGTTAGGTCCACAATACCGGAAATAGGACAGGCAACCGGTTATATGTACCGGTTGATATTCCGTCAGACAAACAATACCGGAAATAGAACAGACAACCGGCTATAGGTACCGGTTGATATTTCCTAAGAGATCTGTTTATGTTCAATAATTAAAATGTATCCATTTTGACCGGGTAGCGCAACAGTACACTGGTTCCTGTGAGAACCAGGATTATTACCTGTAAAAAGAAACGGGTTTGGAAAACGAAGACAAAATATTGGTTCACGTTCTCCTCACAGGTTCGAACTGGTATAATATTCAGGCATGGGAATTAAAAATTGTAAAAAAGGCTGAAAATTTGTAAATAATAACAAAGTCGACGGCGCGAAGCACCTAGCCTTACTAGGGGGGGGGGGGGGGGGGGGGGTCGGGGGGCATGCCCCCCCGGAATTGTGTTCTCTCCAAAAAACCCAAATGGTGCAATTTGGTGTCATCTTAGCTCCAAGTTTGCCATTTAATTCAGTTTTTAGAACCATTTTTGCCTCCCCCATTTTTTTTTTCGGCGGAAACTTCTGCTTTTTCGGCGGAACAAAAAACCAATTCGGCGGAAATTTGTCTTTCGGCGGACAATTCCCATGCCTGAATATTATATTATATATCATATTCTTTGTGCATTTCCGTTGCGATCAACGGAAACACCCGAATATAACCACGGCAACGAGTATGCCTTCTGAGCGTGTTTTCTCTACTTGTGGGGACATTTTGACAGTTCTGCAATCATTACTGAAGGCAGAACAAGTAGACCGCCTCATTTTTTCCCTCAACAAAAACCATGAAGTAAGCCGGCTGGTGCTATGTATGGCTTCATTGCATTGATGGAAAACTACCCAGCCAAACTGTCATGCTAAACCTCGGCATATCAATGCCGGTGTAACACGACATTTTTACTCCACGAAAAGTTGACTCCAGAGTAACAATCATTTTGTGCGAAATTTTTACTCCGAGTACACTTGTCGTACGAGAAAAGAACTCCCCAAGGAACCAAAAAAATTACTCCCTCCACGAAATATTTACTCCCCAAATGTTTACTTCCAGTAAAAATCTCGTAGGCGAAAATGGTAAAGAGATAGTTCTAATATGTGATCTCGCGCAAACGAATGTCGCGCTACCCCTCCCTCTGCCCCTTCCACCACCAGGACTAACAGGGGACAAGGGAGTTAAAGTTTCGTACACCTGGCGTGGGCAGTAAATTGCTCGTGTTAGGGTGGAGTAATTTATTCGTTATTTATTCGTCAGGGGAGTAACATCTTCGTACGAAATGTTTACTCGGATCACACCTGTCGTGGACAGTAAATTTCTTGTGTTATGAGGGAGTAATTTTTTCGTAAAGGGAGTAAGATTTTCGTACGCAATCTTTACTCCGGAGTAAAAAATTTCGTGGGAGTAATTTTCTCGTGTTACACCGGTACGACCGAAAAAATACCCGAAATAAAAACGGTATAGGAATCCGATAGGCACAAACCTCCACAGTGAATATCGAAGTGGAAAGCTTGAAGTAAACTTTGCTGACTCTACGTGTCTCGGGCTGCTGAAACTGCACCGGTCGATCTTAGAAACGATCCCATGTGTGTCGTTTAGGAAACTAGTCCATCACGAATGGATGTCATTTCGGAGCAAGTACAGTCTTGTCTTTGTCACAATTTGTGCGCTAAAACTGGAACGAAACGAATGTGTTTGAAAATCTAAATAAGTTTTGAATGTGTCCTTTTTGTCTCCCCCTCTCTGTGTGTGTGTGTGTGTGTGTGTGTGTGTGTGTGTGTGTGTGTGTGTGTGTGTGTGTGTGTGTCTCTCTATCTCTCTCTCGCTCGCTATCTCTTTCTCTTTCTCTCTCTCTCTCTCTCTCTCTCTCTCTCTCTCTCTCTCTCTCTTTCTCTCACTCTTGCTGTATGTCTCTGCCAGTATGTTTCTCTATCTCTGTCTCTGTCTGTCTCTCACTGTCTCTCTCTCTTTGTCTCTCTCACCCTCCCCCCCCCCCCCCCCGCCTCTCTCTCTTTCCCTCCCTCTCTCTGTGTCTGTCTGTCTGTCTGTCTGTCTCCCCCATCTCTCTCTGTGAAAAAGTAATGAGTTTTATGTTCTAGTAGATCCCATCAATGGTGAGGGCTGAATGTACAACAAGCATGCATACTTGCTTGTTTTTTACTCTCGCTAATAAAGATTTTGTCTTGTCTGTCTTGTCTTGTCTTGTTTTTTCTCTTGTTCTTTTATCTTTCTCTCTCTTTCTCTCTTTCGCGTTGTAAAGTAAACTTCATATGTTTGCTTGAACTTTCAATTAGTGTAAAAAAAAAACCAAACAAACACAAGTGCACGTGTTTTTTTTTTTTTTTTTTTTTAACTGTTCTTTTCTTTCTTCTTCAAATGACCTGAAAAATACCAGCATAAGCGGTAGAAGAGGCCCGAGATGGTTGTTTTTCAGTCTGAGTACAAGAGGACTTTAAGGCTGTCTTCTTGAAATGACATCTTGACAAATGATGCTGTTGTTATGACCTCGTTTTACGCGGAAGGAGAACAGGGCATTACATGAGAAAACGTTTTTACTTTCTTTCTCACATAATTAATGAGTTTTCTGTTCTTGTTAACCCTATTAAGGGCGAGGGCTGGATGTCATGTATACTTTGATATCTTTTACCCGCGTTATCAAATATGTTGTCTTGCCTTGTCTGGCATGTTTTGTCTCTCTCTCTCCCTCTCTCTTTCCTTCGTCAGTCTGTCTGTCCCTATTAATCATTTAGCAGGATGTCCTATTAACGGCTCTTTTAATGCTTAGGGTTTTAATGCTGTGCGTCATTTGTGATGTTGTCAATGCGAGACTCTGGAATGTCAACAAAAAAACCAAAAAACAAAAACAAAAAAACCCCGTCGTGTACAGTACGCGCTCTCAAAAAGAAAAAGAAAACAAAGTACAAAGTATATACCACAGCATGCCATCATGTTTAGAATGTTTAGAAACTATTCGTACATCAATCAATCAATCAATATGAGGCTTATATCGCGCGTATTCCGTGGGTACAGTTCTAAGCGCAGGGATTTATTTATTGTTTTTATTTTTATGCAATTTATATCGCGCACATATTCAAGGCGCAGGGATTTATTTATGCCGTGTGAGATGGACTATTTTTACACAATACATCACGCATTCACATCGGCCAGCAGATCGCAGCCATTTCGGCGCATATCCTAATTTTCACGGCCTATTATTCCAAGTCACACGGGTATTTTGGTGGACATTTTTATCTATGCCTATACAATTTTGCCAGGAAAGACCCTTTTGTCAATCGTGGGATCTTTAACGTGCACACCCCAATGTAGTGTACACGAAGGGACCTCGGTTTTTCGTCTCATCCGAAAGACTAGCACTTGAGCCCACCACCTAGGTTAGGAAAGGGGGGAGAAAATTGCTAACGCCCTGACCCAGGGTCCAACTCGCAACCTCTCGCTTCCGAGCGCAAGTGCGTTACCACTCGGCCACCCAGCATACGAATAACATCTTCAAAGTAGAGATTTTTCACATGGTAACCACAGCATGCTGTTATGTGTGGAATGTGCATTATGCTCGCTAATTAAGGCGCAAGGTGCATTCAATCACGCTTACATGCACATAATAATTATTCCAAGACAGGTGCTTCCTTAACCAAATCTCTTGTGTGTTTAGAATCCCTGCATGGTGTGTGCAGAATCGATTCGTTACGTTTGATAAAGTGCAAAGTCTCCGCAAATTATCATAACTATTCCATGTCAAGTGTGTCTTGAAGCAAATCTATGTGGTGTCAAAGTTTAATTCGTCGCAATATGCTTATACGGTATTTGAACATTTATTTTTGCAAATTCTCCGCAAACCGAAACTGATCCCATATTGGTTGACACTGTACTGGCATTTTGACCCAAATGCTGATCACAGTTCACCCTTTGTCTATAACGATGAGAACAAGCCTGGAATACTTCTTTAAAACCTGCCTGTTTTTGCTACTGGAAAAGTCGACAGAATTAAACTTATGCTGAACAACATTTTTTTTGTTTGTTTATTTGTTGCTTAACGTCCAGCCGACTACGCAGAGCCATATCAGGACGAGGAAGGGGGGGATGAAGGGGGCCACTTGTCAAGCGATTCCTGTTTACAAATGCACTAACCCATTACTTGTGTCCCAGGAGGCTTTAGTAAAACTAAATTAATACCTACTGGAAGATTACCAGTTTCCAGTATGTTAAAATAGGCTTAACCTATCTACTGCTGGACTTACATCAGAACACTAACAGATTAAACTATACATGAATCGCGAGACAAGCGGCAAGAGAAGAGATTTTTGGAAAAAATACAGGTGAATGAGCAAGAAGGCAGAAAAAAGAAAAGAATTCATGAAGAAAAAGAGAGCATGACAGGAAAGAGGAACCAAAAATCTACCTAACAGCAAACTAGAAAGCTCCTGCGGTTCCAAAAACAGGAGGGGCCTTTAATTTCATAACCGCAGTGCCCCACTGCGGGAGCTGAACAACATCTCCATTCAGTTTTCTTATTTCAACTTTGAGACATACAGTGGTACCTGTGATCTGATGACACACCAGGGACCAGCCAAGCGTACGTGTACCCATATAAAGGTGTCCTTTAAAAGCAGGGAAGGTTTAGTTAGGTTAATAGGGAAAGGGACAGCGGAAGACGTTCATTCCTCGGAGTTGTCCTCTAATCGGAGGGACCGCATATCGCAGGTACATCTGTCTTCAAAAGTGTTGTCATGGTAGGGGTAGACAACATGCATGATCAATAAGAGGGTGGATTCTGCTACATCAGAGCGTACCGAATATAAAGACAGAATACAAGTACGAATCATTAAGACAATGCCGTGTCTAAAATACAGCGCAGCACAGTTTCCGGTTAAACATAAGCGTGACCCACATTTCTTTGAAGTCATCGAAATAGGACTCGCGCGTGTCTGAGAACAATGTTCTTTCCATTTTTCCTGACGTCAAACGCACTTTTTATCTATTTGTTTGTTAGTTATTTTTTCTTCGTGTAATTAACTTGGTAACGAATGTAACTGTTTACGCCTAGATCGTGATACGACCTCAATGGCTGTTTTCGATTGTTGTACGTTGTTAAAAGTGTGACTGCAAAGAAACAAAGAAACAAAGAAACACTCAAAGAAAGAAAGAAAGAAAGAGAAAGAAAGAAAGAAAGAAAGAAAGAAAGAAAGAAAGCAACAAACGAACAAAAAACAAACAAACAAACACACTTTCATGACCACATTCATTATCATCGCAATCAACGTCAGTATACGTCACGTCACATGGTGACCAACATAAATTTGACACAGACTGTCGAGAACTGTGTCAAATGTCACTTTTTGGTCAAGAATACAAATAACATTTATGTATGGATCTATTATATAATTAGCTAAAATTCTTTTTTTGTGTTTGTGTACGGGCCTTGTTCAGCCGCCTAAACGAGTTTTAGTCGGACACTGACGTCACATGGCTCAAGAAAAGGAAATCCGATGTGCAATGGACACTTCGATTTTTTAATTTTTTTTGTTAAAGAAGGCTTGTAATAAATAAAATAATTGAAAGTACTGCCTACGTCACGTTTCACTGTTCCTGTCGCGCGAAAATCGAATAACAGTGATGTTGTTGACGAGTTTATAAACATACATACAACATGAAATGCGCATTTGTGAGACCCTGAAAATATATTGCATTGCTCAAAATAAAAATAATTATACTTCACAGCCTTAAATACCGTTTTAGTGCAAAAGACCATAGCAACCCCAAATGAGCTCATAGCCCCATACAGACAGATGACGCATGTTCACAGCAACCGTGACAATGCTAGGCCTTTTTGTTAACGCTTTGGTCTCCAACCCGATACCTGTGTCGATGTCACTTCCAAACACCGAACGGAAATAACTTCGCATCTTCATTAACATGATGATGACGCACAACTCATTTATGATTTCCTGGCTTGTTAATTTGCATAACTCCACACAAAAGTATTGGTCTGTTATTCCAAGATATTGTCTGGCATGTCTGGGCATTGGTTTATCGTGCTTTGACTCGAATGCATCTTCGAAAACGATGAATGGCCTCAATAGTTGCAGATCATTGTTTTGGAAACAAGTGTTATTAACTTGGCTTGACAATAAAAGTGTTTTCTGTGAAAAGTATAATTTTGAACCAGTACATTTGAAGGACCAATGCATTTGGAACAATATGAATATTCAATTTAAACATAAATGCCTATTTTTTAAAGATTTTATAAAACATAATATCTCATTTGTAAAGGATGTCATGAATGAAAATGGTATTATTATTTCTTTTGAAGATTTATGTGAAAAAGTGGGTTATACACCATCGAGACAGTTTGAATATAATGCATTATGCACAGCACTTAAATCCAGACGCACAGACACATTACCATATCAATATTTTACATTGCAGGATTTCATTATTAATGGTGGAAAAATAACAGCAAAGTTTATTAGAGCATGTTTAGTTGATCTTGATGTCCAGATTCTGAGTGCCTGTGATTTTTGGAAACGAAAACATAATGTAGATTTGGATAAAAGAAACTGGTTATTGGCTGTTAACAGCACAAAAGAAGAAAGATTACGTCTGCTGCACTGGAAATTATTACATAGAATATATCCAACCAATATTTTATTAAACAAAATGGGATTACGAACATCGAATAAATGTGAATTTTGTAATGAATTAGACACTCTTGAACATTTCTTTTTTAGTTGCCAAGAGGTGATGAAGGGTTGGAAAATATGTAAAGATTTTGTTTATAAGAAAATACATGTTGCCATTATTTTGAATGAAGAAAATGTATTTTTGGGTTATTTTAGGGAAAGTTTGAAAAATGATTATATTTATTTTGTGAATTATTGTATTTTAATCACCAAAATGACCATTGGAAAATTTAAATATGGGAAAAAGTTAGATTTGGGTGTATTATTGGAAACTGAGCTGAACATTAGGAATAAATTTATGTTATGATTATTTTTATTTATTTACTTAAACATATTAGTTTACTGATAAAGTTTGTTGATTTAAAAATATACATATTTGACTGAGAAAAGAAAAGACCTATGAAGAAGGTTTGCTCCAAGCCACACACGAAAAAAAAAATAATAAAAAAAAAGATAAAAAAAAAAATAAGGCAAAAAATAATTGTAGTAGCAAACCTGCATGCAACTGAGGTAAAAATTAAAAAAAAAAACAAAAAAAAAAAACAACATGATGATGACGCATTTCCGCGGAAACAAAAGTGAACATTGACACGTCACTGAAGTCAATAACGTTGGCTGTTTCCTACCTTAGCGCGCTGGCTTAGACACGCCAGAGATCAAAACTTGTTTTCAGCGAAGCAAGAAAAATCAATGCATGGAGTCAGCAACCGAGATCTCGAGTTACTTATCCTCAACGGTGCTTGACTAAAGAAACAGGAAGAGAAGTACTTTTGTCGATACTTTCACCTGCTGTGGTTAAAGGCAGAGTAAGCCTCCCGTAAACCATCACAGATACGGTCAGGCTTTTACACACAGTACAAACACCATTTCATTTAAACACTCACCAATTGAGAACATCCTAGGTGCCCTCCGTAAAGAGCGAACAATTTTCAAAGAATTTATTTTTGCGTGGTTTATCTTACCCCTGAGCCATCGTGAACCCGTGTGATCCAGTTTTCCCTTTTCACAATGCAGTCGTCATAGTTAGTCGTTTGAATGCGACTCGACGTGAGCTTATCTACAATAGCACGTTTTTTTTTATGCACGAAACAACGGCTGTGGTTCACAAGAACTCTAGCGATGGCTTTTGACTGTTGAGAGGAACGGCGATTTGCACTGATAAACCGGCCGTCGTCTGCTACGACCCTTGCGTGACCCTGCTTCCGGGCTTTTCTTTTTTTAAACTTTCACAACTTCGAATTGTTCTGATCTTGTCTTGATGAAAAACGAATTCTTTTATGATTAAAGAATGTTTGTGTAACAAGCTGTCAATTTATTATTTAGATTTTAAAAGTTAGGTCTAGCGCAAAAACGAGGCGCCGTTGTTGTTAACGGAACAAGTCTACGAAAATAAATTCTTTGAAAATGTCTCACGCTCGACAGAAAGCAGCCAGGATGTTCCCGTTCGGTGAGCGTTCAAATGGAAGTATGCTTGTACTGTATTTAGACGCTCGGGGAGCTCTGTGATGGTTTACGGGAGGCTTACTGTGCCTTTAAGGGTTGTCTTTCAGTAACACGATCTTCGTTCTGCATACATGAGTTTTTTTGCTGTGCGTCTCTACTAAGATAGCCGTACTGACGTCATAGCGTGGGTTGAGGTTTGACGTCACCAACACCAAACTGAGCTCTGTCACGAGAGACTCATGACAGAAAGAGAGTGTTGTGGCATCGGAAAGTGTAATATTAGCTCGTATAATTTATTATCCTGTCTTAGCGCGAGGCATCCTGAACTCAGGTCAAAATGAGTTCCTTCCCTTCGGGTCTCATTTTTCCTGACAGGATGCCTTTGTTTTCCTTCTCTGGAGAGGAAATCGTTTTTTTTTAATGTTTTTTTTAATTTTTTTAATTTAAATTTTTTTTTTTTTTTAAATATTTTTTTTTAACATATTTAGACCTTTTCGTAATGTGTTATTGATATAAGCAGATTCGCGATCGTCGATAATGAATTTTCATGGTGTTGTGTAATTTTTAAATTATAAAGGAATTGTTATGTAAGACAGTTTCAAGCGAGCTATCTTTCGCGGATGTATTTACTGTGCAAACTACTCTAAATATGGCAAAATGGCTACGGAGCGGACGATACTTTTTCCGTAACCAGTTGGGAGTGATGCAACAATATCACTGTCTCCTTCCCACAGCAGTCTCAAAATGTCGACTTGTTTTGACCTTAGAACGATGTCTTTATCAAAACTGTGAAGAACAAAACGGAAATCACTGTCGAAGTCGGCCAACCTGCAATCACTTTCGTCTTTCGTCTATTCTCTGAAACATTAGCGAAAAACATATGGGAGATAACTCTGTATTCTTGTTTTGATAGATTCTGGCCTTTACTCCGCGTAGTCATTATCCATCCTGTCAGAGAGACATGAGCGATAGCGTGGACCGATGATTATCAGAATGAGCGAGAGGTTTCAGGCTTGGTAAAAGCCCAGCGTCAGTTTACCGAAAGAATGGAAACAATTTCTTGTCTCTAAACGTTCTAGAGTTATCCCGTTTACTGAATAAGGTCGGAGGATTAAAGGGTGTGATGTCACCAGATGCTCACATGTCAGTCTGGTAACTGGATGAGAAGCAAATAGCCCTCGATTTTGTTTTTAAGTCTAAAATGGGGTAAAATAATTCAGAGAGAGAGAGAGAGAGAGAGAGAGAGAGAGAGAGAGAGAGAGAGAGAGAGAGAGAGAGAGAGAGAGAGAGAGAGAGAGAGAGAGAGAGAGAGAGAGAGAGAGAGCGAGAGAGAGAGAAAGAGAGCAGACATTATAATGTTTCTGTCACAATTTCTAATGTCATATATCAAATATGTTTACACGTGTATAATTATGATTCTTTCCCCTCTTTAAAAAACAAAACACCCTTGTTAATAAACTTTATCCTGACTAAAATAAATGCGCGAGATTCATCGGAAGAAAGTGTGCGTAGATAAAAGAGTGTAAATCTAAACAGGGAGCAAGAAAATCCAAATTTAGGCTCTTCCTCGTCCAATGTCATTCTCAGGCAGGAAATAGTAGCTATACTAATATCCATATGCAGTAGGTGTCACGAGAGTAAAGTCGGCCACAAACACGCGCATGCACACATGAGTGGTTGGTTGGTTCCTTGGTTGTTGTTGTTTTTAATGTCCCCGCAACCTTTATCGCTATCCAGAATCCATGCAAGTTTGTTTCCTTCCTCAGTTTACATGGTGGTCTTTGTTTTTAAAACTAGCTCCCTGAAGGTCTATCAGGGTAAAAATGAATAGTAGATTCTAAAAAGCTCATGCCTTTTCCCACTTGTTACTTTAATTAAAGGCACAGTAAGCCTCCCGTAAACCATCACAGATACGGTCAGGCATTTACACACAGTACAAACACCCTTTCATTTAAACACTCACCGATTGAGAACATCCTAGGTGCCCTCCGTAAAGAGCGAAAAATTTTCAAAGAATTTATTTTTGCGTGGTTTATCTTTCCCCTGAGCCATCGTGAACCCGACGTGTGATCCAGTTTCCCTTTTTCACAATGTAGTCGTCAGGTAGTCATTTGAACGCGACTCGATGTGAGCTTATCTACAATAGCACGTTTTTATGCACGAAACAAACGGCTGTGGTTCACAAGAACTCTAGCGATGGCTTTTGACTGTTGAGAGGAACGGCGATATGCATAAACCGTCGTCTGCTACGACCCTTGCGTGACCCTGCTTCCGGGCTTTTCTTTTTACAAACTTTCACAACTTCGAATTGTGCTGATCTTGTCTTGATGAAAAAAGAATTCTTTTATGATTAAAGAATGTTTGTGTAACAAGCTGTCAATTTATTATTTAGATTTTAAAAGTTAGGTCTAGCGCAAAAACGCACCACGGTCCAAAAACATTCTGATAATCATCGATCCACGGCTATGGCCAGTTTACATCGATAGAATAAGACCCGAAGGGAAGTAACTCATTTTTGATCTGAGTTCAGGATGGGTCCAAAAAGTGTTCGAGACAATCTGCAAAATTAATTCTTTAAAAATTGCTCGCTCTGTACGTAGGGCACCCAGGATGTTCCCGTTCGGTGAGCGTTCAAATGGAAGGGTGTTTGTACTGTGTGTAAAAGCCTGACAGTATCTGTGATGGTTTACGGGAGGCTTACTGTCCGGGCGTGATTTCCGGTATTGAATATTCATAAGAGCACCAAAACGAGGCGCCATTGTTGTAGAGGAACAAGTCCACGAAAATAAATTCTTTGAAAATGTCTCACGCTCGACAGAAAGCAGCCAGGATGGTCCCGTTCGGTGAGCGTTCAAATGGAAGTATGCTTGTACTGTATGTAGACGCTCGGGGAGCTCTGTGATGGTTTACGCGAGGCTTACTGTGCCTTTAAATCTGGTTAAAATGCCGATGTACATCCTTGTACGAGGTGTTAGTTAGTTAGTTGTTGCTTTTTGGGTCCAGCGGACCATATAGGCCAAATCAGGACCCCCGTACGAGGTGTTAGTTAGTTAGTTAGTTGTTGCTTTTTGGGTCCAGCGGACCATATAGGCCAAATCAGGACCCCCGTACGAGGTGTTAGTTAGTTAGTTGTTGCTTTTTGTGTCCAGCGGACCAAAAAGACCAAATCAGGACCCCCGTACGAGGTGTTAGTTAGTTAGTTGTTGCTTTTTGGGTCCAGCGGACCATATAGGCCAAATCAGGACCCCCGTATGAGGTGTGTGAGAGCACCACCGTGCGGAGGAGTTCTCCGGGCATCGCAGCAAAAAGAAAGAGGGACATTTTTCTCGGACTCTCGAGGCAGATGCCAGACGGCAGAACTTTGTTTCTAGAATGATGTAGGCTACTTTAAAATGCTAACGGTCTTGTCCACGGGGCCTGTCCGAATCACGTGAGTGGTAGCACGAGTGGTAGCACGAGTTGGTCAAGTGTTGAAATAGCAAAACTTGTCACGGACAACCCGTGACGGAGCAGATCCTTGAAATACTCCCATGTTGCTTACAGTGATGATTCATTGAATGGATGAGTGTGACCCTTATTAGCCACTTCTTAATTAAGAGTTGCTAACTGTGTTACAGTCCAGATCACTTGATTGCGTAGACACCAAGAATGGTGTGCACGAGAAAGTCACCAACCGAGTGGGAGCCGGTCGCGCGGTCGGATTGGTTGAAATCACAAACAAACTTCAATTTCAACCAATCCGACCCCGGCGCTGGCTCCCAGCCGGTTGATAACTTTCTCGTGCACATTCGCCCAGGACAGTTACGAAGTTCCGGTATCTCTCTGCGCCGGAGACGGATTTTAGAATGAGTTGTTAACGAAACAAAACGTTTTGGAGAAAGTTCTATGACTCTATGTAGTGCCTAAGTATTATGTTACAGGGCTGGACCAAGTTCGTTTGAGGGGGGGGTGTTGTGTTCCAACTGGGGTCCAGGGACCGCCGAGGCCCCGGTGGGGTGCAGGGGCAACGCCCCTTTGGGGGGTCTGGGGGGGCAAAGCCTCCCAGAAGCCGAGAAAATTTTGCATCTGTGAGGTCATTTTTTTGTCTTTCCTTGCAACTGGGAATCAAAATTACACATTTTCAACAGTAACAAAACCCGCGGAAGTGGGAAAGGTATAGGGGCGAGCACTCAATGATTTCACAGTCCCTTTCCGAAACATCGGTTCCCCGATAGCGCAGATGATATCTTGTTGCAATCGGTTCTCTGATACTATTAATCAGTACTAGTGATAGTGTAGCGTGTGACTTGACTTGTGGCCTGTGATGATGGACTTATAACGGGGAGGGCAGGCCGTTGTCGACTTGATGTTGTTCATAATTTGAAATAGTTTTAGAAGACCAAATAAACTAAGGGAGTTGGGGGAAGAGCTTAAAAAGTCCACATTTTTTTCTTTTCTCTGAGAGGTACATCGGATGGCCAGGGGAGGGGGGGGGTCCAGAACCCAGGAACCCCCCCCCCCCCCAGATCCGGCCCTGTTTGAATGATAACGCGAATGTACGCAGTTCGGGTATCATTTGGCGCACATGAATGAGAAAGAGATAGAATGAAATGATCAAATGTAAAAGTATGGTTATGGATATAGCAGCAAAATTAAAATAAAGAACCCAAGTTTAACCTTCGTGCAATGTGTTTGCGATTGCCGTCACATAAATGACAACAGAAGCCCTGAAGAACAGATTATCCCAAAGAAAGAAAGAAAGAAAAAGTGACAGAAAGACAGCAAGCAAGACAAAACAAAGCGAAAGAATAATCCAACAACTGGCTTAGCGGGGTGAAAAACAATAAGAACTGAAACAAAAAAACAAAGAGGATTTTTTATTTGTACACTCAGCAAGAATACACTAGTCTAAATCTTCGCTATTTCTTTCAATTTGCCGGATACTTGAAGTTCAAATCGAATTAGCAGACGTCATCGTGATTGACGTCACCTGTATGTTCCGCACGCTGCCAACTAAAGCTTACTGTATTAGTAAAAGGTATCCGGTTTCTCAGCGTACCAAAGACACCTCGACACGTTGCAGAGTTTAGGTTAAATTACTCGCAAGATATCAGAAAACAAAAATCACATGGGTAATAGTTCTTCTGAATACCTGCCGGAGATTGAGTTTGCTTTGAAGGAAAAATATATATTTAGTTACACGATCTTAGAAAACAGAATAAGCAGTTTTTCTGAATAACCGCCGATTTTTGATCTCATGCTCGCTTTGGAATAAATGGAAGTTTACCAACGATATTAATACAGGTGAAGACCTATTTCATTTCCCACTTGAAAGTGTTCTCAGCTCAGGCAACTTTGTGTTATTATGAGTGATATTTCTAATATTCTGACGGCGAGCAAACGATAACAGACAAGTATCGATACAAGCTGGCAGGTTTGTTTGTTTATTTGTTTGTTTGCTTAAAGCTGTGGTCTATTTATGACTTTCCGGGGCTACGAGGTTGAAAAAAAAAGGGCTGAAAATCATGTACAGAATTCTGTACAGCAAACGCTACCCGAAACCCCACCTATACGGCGTGTATGACCTTGAGAGCTTCCGTCAACGCTTGAATTTTGCCGGTTTGCTCTCTTAAGATTGATCATATTTTATCTTCAAGAGAGATCAAGGGGAAAAAATATACGCCCCGGCGAGGAGTCGAACTCACGACCTCGAGACTTCGTGTCTGATGTCCTAACCACTAGGCTACTGCACCAATTGAAGAAAAGATGGGAAAACATTGATATGAAGTCATGTTATGTTATTATTGAAGCAGCATAATTTATATCTCAATCCGCCCACTGTTCAGAAGTGAATACATGTATTACTTTTTCTTTGATATCTGTTTTCAAGTGCACAGAGCTTTGGAGAGATTCAATTACTTGTCATTTTTCTTGCATGTTGTAAATAGAGATATCGCAGTTATTTGCATGGCCCGAATGTCGTGTAACATGACGGTGTAAACATGTACTGCGATTCCGTGAAACATGTTTGCAAATAAAGGCAAATTTGAATGGAAATTTTTACGTTTTGCAACGCATGAATGGTAATTCAAGCGTAGAATGATATACAATTATTATTTTTTCTATTTTTGACAACACTGGTGGAATGGCCTAGCGGTTAAGACATCGGCCCCGACATTTCGATGCCCCGAGGCCTTGAGTTCGAATCCCTGCCAAGTCGTTTATTTTTTCTGCTCGATACTTCTTGACAAGTATGCTCAGCTCTGAGAGAGCAAACCGGATGTTACCACTGCAAAATTCAAGCGTTGACTGAAGCTCTCAAGGTCATACACGCCGAAAAGATGGGGTTTCGGGTAGCGTTTGCTGTACAGAATTCTGTACATGATTTTCAGCCCTATCTTTTCAAACTCGTAGCCCCGGATAGTCATAAATAGACCACAGCTTTAACGCCCAGTCCACCACGAAGGGTGATATCAGGGCGGTGCTGCTTTGACATTTAACGTGCGCCACACACAAGACAGAAGTCGCAGCACAGGCTTCATGTCTCACCCAGTCACATTATTCTGACACCGGACCAACCAGTCCTAGCACTGACCCCATAATGCCAGACGCCAGGCGGAGCAGCCACTAGATTGCCAATTTTAAAGTCTTAGGTATGAGCCGGCCGGGGTTCGAACGCACGACCTCCCGCTCACTGGGCTGGGCCGCAAGTGGGGTGCAATCGGGCCGAATGTGGGGTGCGTCCTTGCTCAATGTGGGTTGCACCCTGGGCCAATGCTGGCCGCAAGTGGTGTGCAATCGGGACGAATATGGGGTGCGTCCTTGCTCAATGTGGGTTGCACCCTGGTCCAATGCTGGCCGCAAGTGGGGTGCAATCGGGGCGAATGTGGGGTGCGTCCTTGCTCAAAGTGGGCCACATGTGGGGAGCATGTGTATTGCCCAGATGGGACCCACACCAATACCAGTTTACGCTTCCAGTACGGGTCCTATATGGGTCGCCCAGATCGGCCCCATATTTGAGCCCATATGGGGATAATCTGGGGCCCTCTCGGGGTGCTGGCTGGGAAGAGAGTGTGTAACCAAAAAGATAAAGAAAAAAAAAATAATAATTATGTTTAAAAATGTGTACTGCACACGCCTGTGTTTCTTTTATCTCACTGTCCCTGCTATCTGTTCAGAGGCACACAGCATGTTGTGCTATTTCTACTGCCACGCCCACACTTGAACATATTCCACAGTCACCGACATATTCTCCCTGCTTGCAATACGTGTAAGCTATCAGCGCGTTTGTGACGCTCAGCTTTGATAATCCGACTACAGATATTCGATGCAAATCTAATAAAACAAATGAAAGTTGTATTGTTGGCAGTCTCAGTATTCGTTTTTGGATTTTTGTTAGCAAGTCCGATTCGCAGCACTTAAAGGCGGTCCTTATTTAAGCCCGACTGAAGTCGACTTCGCGGCGAAGACTTCGCGTGAAGACTTTAACCGAAAACTCAGTGCTAAAGCTGCCTGACGCCAGCTTCGCGAAGTATATTTCGCCAAGTTAAGGACAGGCTTTAAACGCGGTGTAGGTAGGTATTATCCTCACAGACTGAAAATGTGGGAGGGATAAGACAGTGTTTGTCATGTGAACGTAGGCCTACTGCTACGTGCTACGCTGAGATGGGGGTGCAAAGGGGGAGCGTGCAGGTTGGACATTGAATGTGTTTTAGTCTGATGTTTTGCTGCAGTTCGTGCACGATTAATACCAAGCCCCAAAGGCTAGCTCTTAGTCGCTGTCTACAGACACGAACACGTACCTTGACCCTTGAACCTTTCACGCTCAAACAGAGGCACACTCATACACTGAAACAGACGGACGAACAATCGCGACACAGAATTTCCAGAATGATACTGCAAACAGAGTCTCTACACTTTTGGGGGAAAAATATTGTGTACACTTGCAGTGCTGCATACCCCCTCCCCCCTCCCCCCTTTCTAAAAAGGGACCGTTAGAACACAGGCCAACGAACGAGCACATCGTGAGACAAGATGAAGAGGCCATCCAAAGGTCAAACAATCATTCAGTCAGCAAATCAACCACAGATGATGAATTAACCAACCAAGCAATCGACTTAGCAAGTAGGACACAGACTGACAATTGTGTGCACAGACTGACTAGCAGAGTGTACACAAAAGGGGGACATACAATCATAACACTCACCTAAACGTGACAAAACGAAACACCGACGTGGAAGGTGCCAACAGTATTTACTGAATGAATGGAGAGAGGATGATACACACACTTCTCGTCAACCCAGTGGCAGTGAGAGTGTGGGCCTTCGTGTTTGTGGGGTGTTTCAGCCAGCCAGGCAACTTGCGTCGCTGTTTAGAGGATTTATCGGTCTATCACTGGCCGGTTTAACACGCTGTATGTCGTCATGTTTAATGTCAAAACATGTGCGCAGGGGTTGAGCGAATTAGGTAGATTATGTACAGTACAATGGTAGATATAAATAGCAAGCAAGGGATTCTGTCGCTGCAGGCGCACCTGCACCCATCAGTGAAATGAAAAAAGCGCAATTCTAAAAATATGGCTTCCGCAAAGTGCTACAATTAATTCTATGAATAGAACGTCAACATTGTCAGAACAAACATTTAGTGTAGACACATGTGGATAGCGGGGAGGAAAGTGACGTGCATTGTAAAGTAGAAAAGTAGATGGTTAATTTGATGAGACGATGGTGCATCAATGAAATGAGATAGACCATGTCAGTTCTCATAGTTTTATGGTGCCCGTTATGTGTCGAAATGAGATAGACCATGTCAGTTCTCATAGTTTTATGGTGCCCGTTATGTGTTGAAATGAGATAGACCATGTCAGTTCTCATAGTTTTATGGTGCCCGTTATGTGTTGAAATGAGATAGACCATGTCAGTTCTCATAGTTTTATGGTGCCCGTTATGTGTTGAAATGAGATAGACCATGTCAGTTCTCATAGTTTTATAGTGCCCGTTATGTGTTGAAATGAGATAGACCATGTCAGTTCTCATAGTTTTATGGTGCCCGTTATGTGTCGAAATGAGATAGACCATAATTATGTCAGTTCTCATAGTTGTATGGTGCCCGTTATGTGTCGAAATGGATAAAAAGATGTATAAAAACGTTATCGGGACGGGCAAGGGAATTAAACCTACGTAAACACATAGCAGAGTCCCCCGAAATCGGCGTATGCTGCCTGAATGGCGGGGTAAAAACGGTCATACACGTAAAAATCCACTCGTGCAAAAACATGAGTGAACGTGGGAGTCTAAGCCCATGAACAAAGAAGAAGAACATAGCAGAGAACATACAGACAATTGCCCTGAGCAAACCGAAATAAACTGAATATGTTGCATGATTCATGTATGTAGTGACTATGCATTTCTTGCCGATACTGTTTTCTTGAGGTAGGTCGCCATTGTTCCGCAGTATCGACCAGGTTAATTGAAGACGTTAATGAACTCAAACATGACCATCACAGTGGTTCGGACCATCGTGGAGTAATTCATCGACTGACTCGGTCAACCGCAACTTTCTTTCTGCAGGGGGGCTCCTTTGAAGCGAAAAAGGACGAAACTCAGTAAACGTATACAAACTGACAGTAAGTTTAGAATGGTTTCTACTAGAGGTATGAGTTGGAATGATCATTCTTGCAATGTTTTGATCGAAGAAAACAACAACAACGCCAAAAAAACATGTTCACAAAAAACACACAAAAACAATGTTAATGATTTTTTTCAGGAATGGGGTGAGAGAGCAGTACGCTAACATTTTATTTTGCTCAGATGAAAGTTGTTCATGTGGCGCAGCAAATTGGTACGGTATGAATGGGTGATAAACATGTTCCTGGCTTTATACTTGATCAGAAGCAGCATAATTATGATTATACATGTTCAAGTAGATAGAACAAATTAATACAGTATAAGTAATATACACCAAATTTGTAACACAGGAAGTAGTAACTTGAACTTTTCGTAATGCGTGTCAAACGTGGGTTAAAAATAAGTGCATATGTCTCAGTCAAGAAAAACAAGTCGCGTAAGGCGAAAATACAATATTTAGTCAAGTAGCTGTCGAACTCACAGAATGAAACTGAACGCAATGCCATTTTACTCGTAGCATCGTCAGGCCACCGCTCATGGAAAAGGCAGTGAAATTGACAAGAAGAGCGGGGTAGTAGTTGCGCTAAGAAGGATAGCACGCTTTTCTGTACCTCTCTTTGTTTTAACTTTCTGAGCGTGTTTTTAATCCAAACATATCATATCTATATGTTTTTGGAATCAGGAACCGACAAGGAATAAGATGAAAGTGTTTTTAAATTGATTTGGACAATTTAATTTTGATAATAATTTTTATATATTTAATTTTCAGAGCTTGTTTTTAATCCGAATATAACATATTTATATGTTTTTGGAATCAGCAAATGATGGAGAATAAGATAAACGTAAATTTGGATCGTTTTATAAATTTTTATTTTTTTTTACAATTTTCAGATTTTTAATGACCAAAGTCATTAATTAATTTTTAAGCCACCAAGCTGAAATGCAATACCGAAGTCCGGGCTTCGTCGAAGATTACTTGACCAAAATTTCAACCAATTTGGTTGAAAAATGAGGGCGTGACAGTGCCGCCTCAACTTTCACGAAAAGCCGGATATGACGTCATCAAAGACATTTATCAAAAAAATGAAAAAAACGTTCGGGGATTTCATACCCAGGAACTCTCATGTCAAATTTCATAAAGATCGGTCCAGTAGTTTAGTCTGAATCGCTCTACACACACACACACACAGACACACAGACACACACACACACGCACATACACCACGACCCTCGTTTCGATTCCCCCTCGATGTTAAAATATTTAGTCAAAACTTGACTAAATATAAAAAGGGAATATACATTGTAGTAGGGCTAATTCTAGTATATAAATATGCGCCAGTTTTTGCTCGACTGGCTTACCATACATCAGTCTCAATCAAGTCACGTAGGTGGACTAGAAACAGGTCCTTGTGACCTTCACCGATAGTGTATCTCATTCAGTCAGTCCGCGTTGTGAACTCAGTTCTGTGACTGAAAATGAATTGGATTTGCAGTAGCGTGATTGTTTTCACAGCAGTAATCCCTGCCTTTGTATGTGTCCGTCTGCATGTCTCTCTGTGTCTGTCTGTCTCTGTTGGTCTCTCTCTCTCTCTCTCTCTCTCTCTCTCTCTCTCTCTCTCTCTCTCTCTCTCTCTCAGGCTCTCTCTCTCTCTCCCCACGGCACCCGCCGGCTCCGCCGCTGAAAAAAAGAAGAGAAAAAAGAAAAGAAAATAACAGTTATAATTAATTATTTGTGTGTGTGTGAATTTTAATTGAACACGGGCCTATTTGTCAGTTGTAAGCCGAAGTCCGCGTCACCGTCTTTCCGATTTGCCGATTTGCCGGCTAAGTTTGCTCGGCGGCCGGCTTGCAGATAAGGGATTTGGGGACTTTTTTTTAAAATATTTTTTTTAAAACAAATATCACATACATACTTCAACCCCCAAAATCGCGTTAAAATGGGTTACTTTGTCCCACATGGATCCTGCAGAGAGAGAGAGAGAGAGAGAGAGAGAGAGAGAGAGAGAGAGAGAGAGAGAGAGGGTGGATGAGAGAGAGAGAGAGTTACATTTTGTTGTCTGCAAATACCGATTAGAGTTGTGTCCCTTGCGCCGTCTGCGTCTGCGACAAAACACGAAGATGGAGAGTGTCACAGTGTCACCGAGTTCGTTCCTTTGGCAGTTGCCAACAGCTTTCTGTTGCATTGGAAGTTCCCGTTTTCATCCTGGTTGCAGGTTGAAATGTGAATGTTTTCCTTGTGAAGGTTGTCGATTCTTATAGTTGAAATTTCCGGCTAACAAACAGGATACAGTGAAGGAGATGTCACCGTGCGAACCTACCAGTACCACTATCACAGTATCAGTATCACTACAGGGATTGGTAATGGATTATTTCTTCCTCTAAAACTCTGACATCAGGATTTGGAAACTCTCAGTTACTGCTTGGTAAGTTATCAGAGAGTTTATCTTGATGTTTCTGTTCAATGTTTGTTTCTGCCATGTTTCCTGAGTCCGACTTTCTGTCTTTAAAGTAATGGTGGTTATTTGACTGGAGAGTGAATGACTCAATCTCACGAACACTCTTTTCACAAAATGCCGATGCAGTGTGTGTCAGTGTGTGTGTGTGTGTGTGTGGGTGAGTGAGCTGGATATTTTAAAAATTCAAAGTTAAATGTGTATCATTATTCAAAGTGCTAGCTATAGGAATACTATAGCAGACACAGCAAGAGTGTAAACAATGGCATGTGATCATGAGAACTGTAATTTATATAAAATATTCTGCTTCTTTCCTTTCTTTCTGCACTTACTATTTAGGCGTGAATCAGAATATAAATGAACAACATTTTTGTTTATCCCTATGTGCTGCAATGTGCTATCTTCAAAAACAAAGTATATTTTGTAACTTTAAAGAGTGATGTTTTATGGTGACAATGACATTTTGGTGAGATCAGTTTAAGTTTTACAATTAACTTTATGTTACTGAAGCTGGTGACTTTTATCATGCTGCTGCTGTACTCTAAATTGTTCATTCTATTTCTATAATTAACTTTCAAGTGCTCCCTTTATCAAATTTGTTTCCTCATTCTTTCTGATATAGTCTCTGACCCCAAGGAGCAGAGTTTTGCTTGCATGAGAAGTAAACACAGTAGAACCCCCCTTTGGCCAATGTAAGACTTCCCCCATTTTAAGACGTTGCTTGTTCAGATTTTCTTTTCATAACCTCTGTAAATCTACCTCCATTTTAAGACTCCCTCCTTTTTAAGACCTGAATTTCTCAAATTTTTGGAGGTCTTAAATGGGAGGTTCCACTGTACCATACTCTGCCATGACTGGTCTGGATTTGTAACAGTGTAAACTACTTTCAGTAGATAAGAAGTCACTCAGCTGGCTGCGAAAAGATAAGAGGATTTTAGGATATATATATAATACCAAAAATATTAACATCTCGGAAATGTGTGGCTGTGACAAATAAATCTGCAATCACCCAACAGCAGGCCTGAAAGTCCACAAAATGGGGCACTCGCCTTTGGCTAGTACTTCTCATAATTTACTCGCCAGAGAGCAAATTTTACTCGCCAAACCAACCATTTGTTTCAGCAACTTTACTCGCCTTTGGCGAGTAGATTAACATTTCTACTCGCCATTTACAGATTTCTACTCGCCATGGCGAGTAAAACACTCGCCACTTTCAGGCCTTAACAGTAGTTCATGTGGAGTAAAACCTCTGGTTTAAGGCTCTTGATCTTCATTTAATGTAGGAGTAAAACCTCTGGTTTAAGGCTCTTGATCTTCATTTAATGTAGGAGTAAAACCTCTGGTTTAAGGCTCTTGATCTTTATTTAATGTAGGAGTAAAACCTCTGGTTAAGGCTCTTGATCTTCATTTAATGTAGGAGTAAAACCTCTGGTTTAAGGCTCTTGATCTTCATTTAATGTAGGAGTAAAACCTATGGTTTAAGGCTCTTGATCTTCATTTAATGTAGGAGTAAAACTAAAACCTGTGGTTTAAGGCTCTTGATCTTCATTTAATGTAGGAGTAAAACCTGTGGTTTAAGGCTCTTGATCTTCATTTAATGTAGGAGTAAAACCTGTGGTTTAAGGCTCTTGATCTTCATTTAATGTAGGAGTAAAACCTCTGGTTTAAGGCTCTTGATCTTCATTTAATGTAGGAGTAAAACCTCTGGTTTAAGGCTCTTGATCTTCATTTAATGTAGGAGTAAAACCTCTGGTTTAAGGCTCTTGATCTTCATTTAATGTAGGAGTAAAACCTCTGGTTTAAGGCTCTTGATCTTCATTTAATGTAGGAGTAAAACCTCTGGTTAAGGCTCTTGATCTTCATTTAAAGTAGGAGTAAAACCTCTGGTTTAAGGCTCTTGATCTTCATTTAATGTAGTGAGTAAAACCTCTGGTTTAAGGCTCTTGATCTTCATTTAATGTAGGACTCTCTCTTCTTCAAGATCTCTTTTTGTCAAATGCTCTCTTCATAAACTCAGTAACTTTAAGTAGCTCTATTTTAAGAATCCCATCCCTTAACTCTTGTTTTTTTTCTAATATTTTTAAAGGTCTTAAGACAGTGGCACCTCTGTACTTTCCCCCGCGGGTTAGGGGGAAGAATTTACCCATGCTCCCCAGCATGTCGTAAGAGGCGACTAACGGATTCTGTTTCTCCTTTTACCCTTGTTAAGTGTTTCTTGTATAGAATATAGTCAATGTTTGTAAAGATTTTAGTCAAGCAGTATGTAAGAGAGCGGAGTGGCGCAGTGGTTAGAGCGCTTGCCTCTCACGCTGGAGACCGTGGTTCGTCCCCCACTCGGGGACAAATACAAATATCCGAATTTTTTTCCGAGCGCTCTCCAGTCCACCCAGCTGGAATTGGGTACATAACCCTATTCAGGGCCGGGGAAGGCAAAGGCATCGAGGGAGAGGAGATGGGCACCGCCCTCATAAAGCTGGCCCCCAGAAAAGTTGAGATCTCTAACATCTCTCTCCCCTACGACCAGATGGTTATGGGAATACCTTTTTACCTTAGTATGTAAGAAATGTTAAGTCCTTTGTACTGGAAACTTGCATTCTCCCAGTAAGGTCATATATTGTACTACGTTGCAAGCCCCTGGAGCAATTTTTTGATTAGTGCATTTGTGAACAAGAAACAATTAACAAGTGGCTCTATCCCATATCCCCCCCCCCCCCCTGCCCCTCCCCTTTCCCTGTCGCGATATAACCTTGAACGGTTGAAAACGATGTTAAACACCAAATAAAGAAAGAAAGAACCTCTGTACTGAAGAAGATAACCACACACATACGCCAAGGAAAAGTTGAGTTTGCGTCTCATAGATTTCAGATAACAAAGTGTAAACAGTCAGCTTAAATAAACTCAAGATTTATCCGATCCTAAACCAGTTTGTTTTAAGTGATGAAGCATGCTAACAATGTTGGTCAAACTAGGTTTTACAGGTTAATATATATGATATCAACATAACAGCATTTTTTTAATTTCTTTAGTGCGATTATCATTAGCATCAACATTTTCATCATTATCATCATCGTTGTTGTTGTTGTTGTCATCATCATCATCGTTATCATCCCATCATAATCAAAATCATCATTGTGGACATTGTTTCCTTTGCTTTTGGTTCAGGTCTGATTATTGACATATATATTGTAAATCGAAATCACTGCTGACACTATTTTGTTTGTCATTTTTATTCTTAAAGCAATGCTTTTGCTTTTTAAAAACAGATTTGGTTATCTGACATTTCAGACAGCACAGAGAAGAAAGAGAAAGTAAAGGAAGAGGGATTGGTGAATATATTACTTTGCAAAACACACGCTCAACTTCTGCAAAGCACAGGTATAACACACACAATCAGTATAATCTTACCCACAGGCCTGTACTAATTGGTAGGAGGTGGGTATTGATTTTCTAGGTTTGTTTTCGTGAACTGAAATACCAAAATAGATGTGTATTATAAATATTATGGACAGAATGTTCCAGTGGGTCTGTTGGGTTACTTCTTTCCTCAAAAGCTGACTTACACAAAAAGACAAAGTTACCCGGTAGTTATTGGGTAGGTTGGAGCTTAAATCTTTTATTACAGAGGTCTTAAGAAGAGCTTTATAATATATATGCTCCTTATTGGCTTTTCCCACTAGAGCAAGGCTATGATGCAGTGTGGCACTGAGACTGAGGGTAAGGATGACAGAGAACCTAAAGTTTATGTTTGTGCTTGCTGAAGGATCCAGTCGCTTCAAATCTGAAGCATTTAATGATTTATAGTTTAACCTCATCTCTGATGAGCCACAAGGAGCTGTTAACAATTGTTGACTTTTTAATCTTAAATTAGGAATATTTACAGCTTATGATTATGATTTTGATTTTGATTTTGACTTCCATATAAATGACATGTTGAGAAAGGCCATTTTTTTTGCACCCGCCCGCCATCCACGTTACAACCCCCTTGCAACTTTTTGTTGTTGTTGTTAATTGTACCATGCACATTGTGCTGTCTTCATTTTGAACAACAAGATCATTGCATGTACTCTATCTATATTATGTATCTTGAAGTCTGCATAAAATTGACACTGTAAGTTGTAACTCAATTTCTTGACATTTTGATTGCTTCATAAGGATGAACACTTGATATGTGTACTATTGTGTTTAGAGTACCCTACTTTAATTTCTCTGTATAACTATAAGTAAATAACATAAAAGAGAGATATAACTTCGAAGCATACTTTGTACAGGGATGTACATGTAATTAGGGTCCTTGCAGGACACACTTTCAAATTCAACAGAACGTCCACCTAAAATGACCACACACACAAAAAGTCTTTCTTTTTTACATTTAGTCAAGTTTTGACTAAATGTTTTAACGTAGAGGGGGGAATCGAGTCGAGGGTGTGGTGTATGTGTGTGTGTATGTGTGTGTGTGTGTGTGTGCGTGCGTGCGTGCGTGTAGAGCGATTCAGACCAAACTACTGGACCGATCTTTATGAAATTTGACATGAGAGTTCCTGGGATTGATATCCCCATACGTTTTTTTCATTTTTTTGATAAATGTCTTTGATGACGTCATATCCGGCTTTTCGTGAAAGTTGAGGCGGCACTGTCACGCTCTCATTTTTCAACCAAATTGGTTGAAATTTTGGTCAAGTAATCTTCGACGAAGCCCGGGCTTCGGTATTGCATTTGAGTTTGGTGGCTTAAAAATTAATTAATGACTTTGGTCATTAAAAATCTGAAAATTGTAAAAAAAAAAATTTTTATAAAACGATCCAAATTTACGTTTATCTTATTCTCCATCATTTGCTGATTCCAAAAACATATAAATATGTTATATTCGGATTAAAAACAAGCTCTGAAAATTAAATATATAAAAAATTATTATCAAAATTAAATTGTCCAAATCAATTTAAAAACACTTTCATCTTATTCCTTGTCGGTTCCTGATTCCAAAAACATATAGATATGATATGTTTGGATTAAAAACACGCTCAGAAAGTTAAAACGAAGAGAGGTACAGAAAAGCGTGCTATCCTTCTTAGCGCAACTACTACCCCGCTCTTCTTGTCAATTTCACTGCCTTTGCCATGAGCGGTGGACTGACGATGCTACGAGTAAAATGGCATTGCGTTTCATTCTGTGAGTTCGACAGCTACTTGACTAAATATTGTATTTTCGCCTTACGCGACTTGTTTCTTTCTTTATTTGGTGTTTAACGTCGTTTTCAACCACGAAGGTTATATCGCGACGGGGGAGATGGGATAGAGCCAATTGTCAATTGTTTCTTGTTCACAAAAGCACTAATCAAAAATTTGCTCCAGGGGCTTGCAACGTAGTACAATATATTACCTTACTGGGAGAATGCAAGTTTCCAGTACAAAGGACTTAACATTTCTTACATACTGCTTGACTAAAATCTTTACAAAAATTGACTATATTCTATACAAGAAACACTTTACAAGGGTAAAAGGAGAAACAGAATCCGTTAGTCGCCTCTTACGACATGCTGGGGAGCATCGGGTAAATTCTTCCCCCTAACCCGCGGGGGGACACACTGTGACACACACACACACAAAGTCAAAACAGAGACATACATACATCTATGTCTCTGGTCAAAATAAACATTTAACAAGATTTCAAAAACAACAACAACAAACAAACATAGGATATGTATGCCATGCTTCATTGTCTTGCATGAGTGTATTAAAATCAAAATAAACGCCAACATTCTATAAATGTTCCAACATGGTGACAATTATTTCAAACCATTCACCGTATAAAATGTGTTTGTCTCATTTTGGAGTCAAATGAGCCTTTCAGCACAGATGTTACCGCTATTTTGATTAACAACCGCCGCGTGTCGGCCACCGAATTCTGGGCCCACTCATTTTGAGAACGTGAGGGCGTGTTGAGAGGATACGGGGTGTGTTTGTGTGTGTTTGTGCATGTGTGTGTGTACTTTTTACGATGCCGTAGTCACTTGGGTAACTTAAATTTAAATTTGTTTTGTTTTGTGAAATTCGTTCTTGCTGTGGAAATTTGCTAGTCACATTGATTAATTCAATGTAATTTGTATACAAACTTTTCAAAAATATTGCTTTAAATTTTATTTAGAAATAATCATAATCCTTTATTATTTTTAAACCTAACTCGACACCGGCGCCGTCACGTTGACAAAGGACAAATAGACTTGTGGCACGGACGTATGGACATCACCAGGTTATATCGTATGAAGTTTCAAGAATCTGAATTCATATACGTTCGAGAAAATGTCAAGTTTTGTTTTGCCCCACAACGATCGTGACAGGAAATTTGTCATTGTCATCGAGTCGATCGGTATCAGATTTGACAGCAGAATGGCGAGGTACCGACTCGCCGCCTCCTATCTCGCCGCCGCGTTGTAGTCGCCGACTTCACGGTCTACTTGCTTTCAAACTGTCAAGGGTGCCATCTCGCCGCCCCAAGCAGTGCCATCTCGCCCCCGTGTATTTCATGCGGTAAATTTGACGTTTCTCGTGCAAACAGATTATACAAAATAACACGTTTACCTGAGTTTTACGTACCTGAGTTTACCGTATCCTATGCGAAGAGGTTTCTCGTGCAAAACAGGTTAAAAAAAATGGACACGTTTACCTGAGTTTTTCATGAGTTTACCTAATTTCTGTTCTTTGAAAGTCACTTCACAACCATGGCTCTCCGGGTCGCGACCACTAGTCGGGGAGGAAAATGCATGTAACCTTTTGTGGCAAATGCAGTCACAGTATGTCTGTGTATATATATGTGTGGCAACGTCATAAACTGGCAAAGCCATGAACTGTTTTTGTTCTGTAATAAATTGTGTGCGTGAGTGTGTGTGTGTGTGTGTATTGGCGGCGAGGTGGGAAGCGGCGAATCGCCTCTCTTGCAAAACTCAAGATAATTGGCGGCGAGATGAGAAGCGGCGAATGGGGAAGCGGCAAATGGGGACGTCACCAGTAAAATAACTTCCGTTCCATCGACCGCTTACGTCAGAAATTTTGGCAGCTGTATATTAATTCGTTGATGCTGTTACTGGTTTAGAAGCGATACATTAGCAGAGGGCTGGGTTTTACTGCACACGTTGGTGTTTTTGACACAAATAACGGTCGTTACACTTGCGACACTATGTTTATGGCAAATATAACGTTCCTTTATTTCATTTTAACTTTTCTTACCGTATTGGTTAGGTATGTTTTCCTCCAGCACTACTGACAATTCGGAGAGTTGATGTTGTTGACAGCTTTACCCGGCTCCAGAGCTACACGCGACGTACAATTTATAAACGTGTGTGACGCGCTCCTACTTATACTGTTCAAAAAAAGAAACGCATAGCTTGTAATATTTGGTTAATTTAGTTATATGGCTACAAGGATATCCACCAAACTGCAGAAAATGTTTATCTGGTCGTCGACCTTTCGTCCATTGCCACAAGTGAGCTCTGCACGTGACGCATGCGTTATCAGTGGCTACAATGTCAAAATTGCTCATTTGGCATGACCACTCGTCATGCTTCAGTGTAATCTCGTGAAACTCGGGGAATATTGAGCTCTCACCATGTCTTCCAAAACCCATAAAAGCGGATTGTTCGCCACAAAGAAATCAGACGACAATTCAGCGACGAAAGATGGCCCGATTGAGCAGAGAAGACCGCCAAATTGCATTGGGTCGTTTACAAGCAGGCCAAAGTCAAAGTGCAATCGCCAGGCACTTCCACGTGTCCCAGAGCACCATCAGTAGACTGTGGGTCAGGTTTCAAGCCACTGGCTCCGTTGCTGACTTGCCACGAGCGGGAAGACCAAGGGCGACAACTGCTGCTCACGACCGCTTCATACGGCTCCGCCACCTCCGGAATCGTTTCCTGTCGGCCTCATCTTCTGTCCAGGCTCTCCCCGGGCCACACCGATTATCGGACCAGACCGTGCGGAACCGCCTGCATGAAGCTGGTTTGAGAGCTCGCAGACCTCACAGAGGAGCTGTCCTCACCCGCCGCCATCGCCAGAACCGAGTGCAGTGGGGCAACCAGCACCTTCGCTGGACCGTCCGGAATCACTGGAGACACGTGTGGTTCAGCGACGAGTCCTACTTCCTGCTCCAGCGACATGATGGTCGGAGGAGGGTCTACCGGAGAGTAAACGAACGTTACGCGCCCAACTGTGTGGATGAGGCACCCGTTCATGGTGGTGGAGGCGTCATGGTGTGGGGGGCGATCAATACCGCTGGAAGGAGCACCCTGGTGCACGTCCAAGGGCGCATAACTGCCCAGCGATACGTGGAGGAAATTCTGCGCCCACACGCCCTTCCTCTTCTGGCTGACCAGGATGCCATATTCCAGCAGGACAACGCTCGCCCGCACACAGCACGACTCACCACCCAGTTCCTCACCGACCACCATGTCCAGGTGCTTCACTGGCCATCCATGTCGCCAGACATGAACCCGATAGAACATCTCTGGGATGAATCGGACAGACGTGTGCGCAGGCGAGAAGAAGCGCCGGCAAATCACCGCGATCTATTGCAGACACTTCAGGAGGAGTGGGACACCATCCCACAGCAAGATATCCGGCATCTGATCCAGTCCATGCCCAGAAGGTGCCGGGCAGTTGTTGCTGCTCAAGGCAGTCACACCCCCTACTGACTTGACAGCCTCGGCACCCAATCGTATTGATTGACTGATTGATTTGAAGATGCAAATGAACTGTGTGTGCATTCAACTGTGTCCATACCAAATTTCAAACAAATAATCTAAATATTGGATTTTCTGTTAATTTTTTCGAAAAATAAAACAAATTTGGCAAGTAGCAACTATGCGTTTCTTTTTTTGAACAGTATATAATTGAACCTAATTTTTGACACCTGTATCCCGTTTTCAAATATATAATGCACATTTATCGCCAGACATAGGGTCAGCCGGTCTGAGCAAAACGGAGCACTTCGCGGAGCCGGTTGTTTCATTGTTGTAATTTACTCTCGTAATTGACTATCGTTCGAGGTAACAAAATTGACCCCCACATTTGCGTATTTTTTTTTTTTAATCCTTTTGGGGGAATATTTATCGTCACACATCTTAACTTGAACATCGACAAAATTTCTTCTGTATGTTGTCTAGTACATTTGAGCTTAAATGGCAACCAGCATTCCATAATCAGTTTAATTTTGAAGTTATAAAAGAGCAAGAAACAGAAGGGTCGCTAACTGAGACCAACATCATTGGTAACACAGTGGTCGCTAACTGAGACTATCATCGCAGAAAGTACCATTATATTCTTTGCAGCTTATGATAGCCACGGTGAACTAACACAGAACAATGTGTCGGCTAATTAATGACTGAGAGACAGGAGTGTTTTTCCACGGCAACGCAGTCACAACTGTACGTGTGAGTCGTTTCCGTTTCTCACCCTCAGTTTCTCGCCTTCACACCTTTTGTGACGGCGAGCTGACAAAGCTTAAACCAACACCAACCGGCCGTGAGAGGGAAATGAGTTTCCAAAAGCGGCATCAACAGCAAGACGCCGTGTATATAGCCTTCATTAGCCGCCTTCTTTTTCCGTCAGCGGAGACTGCATAGACCTGTTCGAACGTCATTATTGTGGGTGTCGAGGGCAGTTTTCAGGCAAAAGAATAACATATATATTGATTTATATATATATATAGGGTGTCTAAAAAAAAAAGTACCCAAAAAGACATTGAAACATCAGTACCGAGAAATGGAAAAACTAAGAGAAGGGACAATGAAATCCGAATGACAACACAGTGGTTCCAACAGGATGGAGCCCCACCACATTCTCAGAGAAATCCAGAACATCCCACAGGAAACATTCCCCAATGTAATGAACAATATGGCAATGAGGATGCAGTCTGTCGTTGGAAAACGGGGTGGCTACATTGATCACGTGGTGTGAAGAAACAGACGATCTCAACTGAAAGCTGTGAACTGGGGACAAAACTTCCATCGTTACTACAATATCACGCAAAAATGATTTCAATAAAGTTACTGACTTGTCTGTAGTATTGAAAGAAAATCGCGTACTTTTTTTTGAGACACCCTGTATATTTTTCTGGAAATTATTGAGAATTTTGCCTCTGATTTCAAACATAAAGCTCAGAGTGGAAGAACATTTTCACTATTTCGTCAAGTTTATTGAGTGCGATGACATACAGAATGCCATTTTGCTCGTCCACTGAAATCTTTAAAATCAGTAAGTGTTCAAAAATGTGATTTTAAGAGAAACTTCTCGATGGGTTTTCCGTAATGTTGTCTACACTACCACCAAATATATTGCCGGACCTGTCAGTTTGTATTTATGACCAAGTTCAAAATATCGTCCTCCAATAGGGGTGTCACCATTAAGAAGCAAATTACATCAGCGAAGCTGTATTTACTTCAGTTGGTGTGACACTGAATTTCGCACAAGATTTCGGAGCCCCAATATCTAATGTGGTAATTGTCAAACTGAGAATAGGGAAGACGAGATACAGTTATACTGTATTATCTAATTGTGTCAGTAGAGAAAACAGTTTTTCTTTCATTACATACGAGACACATCTCTTTACTGTTACTTTTGCGCAGTTACTACAAGAGAACAACTAATTCTCAAAAAAAGAAGCAAGTAATCAAACGAATATACACAAAAAAACAAAAACCCCGGCCCGACATCCCCCAAAAACTAAATAAAGACGCACGCACGCACGCACACACACACGCACGCACGCACACGCACCCACCCCCCCACACACACTCACATACACACACAAACACATATACACACACACACACACACACACACGCGCGCGCGCGCGCGCGTACTCAAACAAATAAAATACAAAATTACTCTTAAATGCTGATTTGAAAGAAATCAATGTAATGCAAGTAATTTTGTCCGTGCAGAGAAAAACACCACCGTTTCTTTTCTCTGCAACCAAAGAAAGTATATCATGCGCTATTCCTAGAAATACAGATTTGAAATTGAGCCGAGAGCTACAGAGTTCGTTTTGGGTGTTGAATAGATGACAACACAAACGAGGAAGGTTTTAGGATCAGTTGAGCGTTCTATTTTTCAAATCTGAATGCTGTGTTTGGTAGTCATTTCAGACCGAGATATTCTTCAACGGCCTGATTATGTGACGCGTTTTAGCCCTGTATGGCACGTAATATGCGTTTGCTAGACTAGGTTTGACTTCCTCAATCCAACAGTCTTAATCTGCTTTGACGAATGGGTACATATGAGGACTAAATACAATATGATGAACGGAATCCGGCTCCTGACACAGGGGAGCTGGGCGAAGCAAACCGCTTGCTGATTAAAATTCATTTAATTATTTGTCATAGTTTCAGAGCAGTTTTGAGCAAATCATTGCAGGTGTTTCTAAATAACAGTACAGCGAATGTCCCTTGAACTTTTTTAGGTCCAAATCGTCAGAAAACTTTCTTGAATGGCGCCTTAGGTGTACTATCTTTAAGTACCATTAAAAAACACCCGTCGAAGCCATCAGACTTCGATTTTCAGCAAAGAGATTTTATTCCGCTTGAGAGCCATGAAGTTCCCTTATGCTCCGTGTTTCTTCATGGCCTTTTGCATGCTGAGCCTAAGACGAATTCGCGAAAGCTCATCTTCAGAATGTTCACAATGGACTATTCACGGACTATTTTAGTCCCTACGTGATCTGGAGAACAGTAGGAGCAGCAGCAGTGATCAATAATAACTACACATTCAAAAGCTAATACTTGCAGCTGAAATCTGAGTTGTTTCGCCTCGAGAAAATTAAGTTCTGCTGGAGGAAAACGAAGAAGACAGTGCAGAAAAAGAAGATACAAGGGTTGAGACGTTTGTACGACACTTTATCCGTATAGATCTGTTAAACTTAAAAGGGACAACACCCTGTGAAGATTGGTTTAGTATTGTCAGAAGAATACGGTATCGTTTTGATGCTTTGATGACCGTGAATGTTACGTTGAAAAAAAATTAAGTGATGACGGAAACAATTTTCTTTTCGTTTTTATGATGGTAAGAGGCTATTGATTATCAGATGCAAACTTAAAAAGAAAACTGAGCTAAGAAATACTGAGGGATGCAGACAAAGACCAAATATTGGAGAATATTACATCATTTATCAGTTCTCTCTCTAAATGTATAAGCCATAATGATCGAAGTTAATAATGAAATTATGATGATAACCTTCTTGGATTACTTCAGTGGATATCAGCAGGAGAGTTTACTCTCTGTGGAAGCTAAATTTATAAAAAAAAATCCGATAAGCTCTTCCTTAAAAGAGGTAATGATCAGAATGCCTATTCCGAAAATACTCACAGAAAAAAAAGAATCATTACGTTTTGTGTGCGTGTGTGTGTGTGTGTGTGTGTGTGTGTGTGTGTGTGTGTGTGTGTGTGTGTGTGTGTGTGTGTGTGTTGAGGGGCAGCTGGGAGTTGTTTTTTTTAACAACAATGTTATACTGTTATACTGTTACAATGTTTCGACTTGTAAAAAAAAATAAAAAATTACAGCTTTCATGCGGGCCATCTGCACAGACTGGTACCCGTTACATTTAAATAGAAGTATTTAAGCAAACAACATATGCTGTATTTATAGCCGAAAGGATCGGTTACAATATCTGATTCTGCATGGTTTTCCCTGTCGTTTGGCTACATTTTTTTGACGTGTGCACATAACCTCGAGCTCAGTGCTATTCTTGCACACGCTGAAAAGGATCGTGACGAGAAGAGGGTATTCAGTCTCACATGCGCCTCTATTTGGAGTGCGGGTCTGTTCTTGAGGAAGAGTATTTAGTTACGTTCACAAGTAAAAAATGGGCCGAGACTTAGCGTCTAGATTATATGGCTCGATACTACATCCACTTGAGCACAAGGAACTAATATAAAAGAAAACCGAAACCAGTCATCCCGAATGATTCATTAATGGAAAATTAATTATACTGTTCGTAAAGGACACGGCGAAGAATACCCTTACAACGAACCCTCGACAACTACAAGACTCGAAACTAACGGTAATTTTCGAGCTGAAGAAATGCGGCTTGACCTATTATTTGAATGTGTCAAGCTCTTCGGTTGACTTGCGAGCAGAAATCGTGATTACTGCACCTGCATGTTGTTGCAGGCCGTGCGCGCACGCTGCGGTCAATACCGTCATGTCTGTCTAGCACAGCACAGCACACCGTGACAATGAACTGCGTTAGTGCGTGTGCGTCGCAGTCAGTCCATCATCAGTCAGAGACGTATATCGTATACAGCAAGCACGGTGCGGAAGGATGCATTCGACACGGCACAACTGACTACAGTACTGACTGTACGGCATCAGTATTCGTACGTACAGGCTGGGCCGCCACACTGCAATGCAAATTCATACAACTTCTCATCTGCTTTAGTACGAATCTGTGATTTGTGGACAGCCGTATTTGGTGAAAGCAGTTTGTTTTAGGAAGTGTTCAGTACTGTCAGTGGTAGGGATTGATAAGTGCCTGGTAGCTACCCAACGGGTCGTCGGTTTGTGCGTGCGTCAGTATGGTAAGTGTAAGCGTTTTGCGTGCTTAAAATTTGTGCCATTGTATCATCCGTATGGGATAGGGTCATTTGCGTTCATCGATTTGTTGACGACAATGCTCTCATTCTCTTTCTTTTCGTATTGGACTGGACTGTCCGACGCCGAATACAACTGTTGAAACTTATTTGCTTATTCCGTTATCATCGAAGACGTTCATGTCTCTCCCTATGTCATTTGTCTGTTTGCCTGTATGTCTGTCTGGCTTTGTCCCCCCCCCTCTCTCTCTCTCTCTCTCTCTCTCTCTCTCTCTCTCTCTCTCTCTCTCTCTCTCTCTCTCTCTCTCTCTCTCTCTCTCTCTCTCTCTCTCTCTCTCTCTCTCTCTCTCTCTCTCTATTTCTCTCCAAAAATTGCTGCACTGTTCTCAGATGTTACGTCAGATAGAAATTACATAAACATTCTTTTTGTCGACAGTATGCCGAAAGCAACACATTTTCCCCCTTTAAAAAAAAAGTTTGAAGCACAAATAGTAAGCCACCTGTGACGTCAATGAGACTCACTTTAAACATATTTCTGAAGAGCATATATATATATACATGTACAATGATTGCGCTCTCAAAGTTGACAATTTCATGGATGGTTGCATCCAGATTTAATGCCGGGGTTCAAAAAACAAAACAAAATCTGTTGAATGAAAATTAATTTTTACCCACTGTACAATTCTTTATATCGTGTCGTGTTTATTTTCCCTTTTAATTTGAGACGTACCTTTGAGGAAAAAAAAGGAAGAGGCTGCACTTCTTCCAATTGGAGTCTTTATAGCATTTATTTATTTGTTATAAGAGAACAGATGAGATAGTTAGGGTTATGATCATTTATATATCTCTTCATCTATTGAACGGTATACGAAATTTTTAACAGAACAGGACTGGTATTCCTGTTTTATCGTTGAGCATTTACATCCGTTTGTAAATCTCACGGTACTTTTCGTTATTTGTCCTGAAGTATATTTAAATGTGGAGATGATGATTCGTGACAGGCAGTGATTCCAGCTATTAGTGACGAAAAATTGTGCGCCTCGTGATAGATATGAAGTGGGTGAGATTGTCGTTGATTCAGTCACCATGATATCTAAACATGATTATCAGTTGAAACTTGAAATTGTTAATCCGCTCCCAACTCTCTCTTCCCGCAGTGGGGCACTGCGGTTATGAAATTAAAGGCCCCTCCTGTTTTTGGAACCGCAGGAGCTTTCTAGTTTGCTGTTAGGTAGATTTTTGGTTCCTCTTTCCTGTCATGCTCTCTTTTTCTTCATGAATTCTTTTCTTTTTTCTGCCTTCTTGCTCATTCACCTGTATTTTTTCCAAAAATCTCTTCTCTTGCCGCTTGTCTCGCGATTCATGTATAGTTTAATCTGTTAGTGTTCTGATGTAAGTCCAGCAGTAGATAGGTTAAGCCTATTTTAACATACTGGAAACTGGTAATCTTCCAGTAGGTATTAATTTAGTTTTACTAAAGCCTGCTGGGACACAAGTAATGGGTTAGTGCATTTGTAAACAGGAATCGCTTGACAAGTGGCCCCCTTCATCCCCCCCTTCCTCGTCCTGATATGGCTCTGCGTAGTCGGCTGGACGTTAAGCAACAAATAAACAAACAAAAAAAATCCCAACTCTCTCTCTCTCTCTCTCTCTCTCTCTCTCTCTCTCTCTCTCTCTCTCTCTCTCTTATTTAGTCAAGTTTTGACTAAATGTTTTAACATAGAGGGGGAATTGAGACGAGGGTCGTGGTGTATGTGTGTGTGTGTGTGTGTGTGTAAACATGACATATGTATTTATATATATTTTAGATTCAGAATGTGATGAAGAATACGATGCAACCAATTTTAAATCTGTTTGCGAAAAATCGATTTTAATGACAATATTACTTGACCAAAATTTCAACCAATTTGGTTAAAAAATGAGAGCGTGACAGTGCCGCCTAAACTTTCACGAAAAGCCGGATATGACGTCATCAAAGACATTTATCAAAAAAATGAAAAAAAAACCATCTGGGGATATCATACCCAGGAACTCCCATGTAAAATTTCATGAAGATCTGTCTAGTAGTTTTCTCTAAATCGCTCTAAACACACACACACACACACACACACACACACACACACACACACACACACACACACACACACACACACACACATACACACATACACCACACCCTCGTCTCGATTCCCCCCTCTACGTTAAAACATTTAGTCAAAACTTGACTAAATGTAAACAAGTCGCGAAAGGCGAAATTACTACATTTAGTCAAGCTGTGGAACTCACAGAGTGAAACTGAACGCACTGCCACTGCATTTTTTCACAATGACCGTAGTCCGCCGCTTGTGCAAAACGGAGTGAAACTGACGAGCCTGTTTAGCGCGGTAGTGGTTTCGCTGTGCTGCATAGCACGCTTTTCTGTACCTCTCTTCGTTTTAACTTTCTGAGCGTGTTTTTAATCCAAACATATCATATCTATATGTTTTTGGAATCAGGAACCGACAAGGAATAAGATGAAATTGTTTTTAAATCGATTTCGGAAATTTAATTTTGATCATAATTTTTATATTTTTAATTTTCAGAGCTTGTTTTTAATCCAAATATAACATATTTATATGTTTTTGGAATCAGGAAATGATGTAGAATAATATGAACGTAAATTTGGATCGTTGTATATGAAAACAATTTTATTACAATTTTCAGATTTTTAATGACCAAAGTCATCAATTAATTTTTAAGCCACC